>NC_086099.1:32641462-32941462 GCF_963921235.1 Mobula hypostoma | reverse complement strand
ACCATGCTGTGGATGTCTATATAGTTGTAGTATTATATAGTATACAATGTATATACTGTAAGTTAAGATGCATCCTGTAGTGAGTAGGAGTTTATAGCTAAACAGCAAAGAGTGTTTTGTATTTAATATCTTAGTAATATTTGAGTGATATTGTAAATATGTTGTTTAATTAAGCATTCTTTTAGTTTACATAATTCATTACGGCTTATACATGCTAGTATGTGAATGGCATATGTAGGATAACGTAATTGGGAGAAATGTACATAATTCACAACTACCAACATTAAGTTGGAGTTTCACTTTAAGAGGCTGGTCTGATATGACGATGTTTTTACATAAAGGTTTTCAGCACTTTTTTGTATTTAGGTTTTGGAGTTCAGTAAAATACGTTACGGGTTTCATTAAACGTAAAATGTCTCACTTCATTTTACAGTATTTGCAAAAACCTACACAAACATCATTATACCACCAAGTCATATGTGCACGCCACACTAAAAGTGAAAACTAAGAGTAGTCTCATTATGCCTGGCTCCATATTTTTCTTTTCATGTTTTGGAGTTTCAAAACATAACAGTGGCAAGGAGGAAGTTCTCAAACAGATACAAGACGACTACCTACCTGTTGAAGCACAACGCGTTTTTGTTTTTGCAAGGGGGAGAGCGAGACATTCGAATTTAAGAAAACACAGCAGTAGAATCTGTCCTTGAGCCTGTTAGTGTGTGCTATCAGGCTTTTGTATCTTCTCTGTGATGGAAGAAGGGGCAACAGAGAATGTGTGGGGTGGGTCAGGTTTTTGCTTTTGTCGGCTTTACTGATGCAGCAAGAAGTTTTAACAGAGTCCATAGAGGAGAGACTGGTCCTGTGGTTTGTTGACCTGCATCCACAACTCTCTGTAGGTTCCTCATCTTAAATGTTTCAAGCCAGTGAAGAGAAAGCTGAAGAGAAAGTTGTCCCTGTTGGAGCTATTTTCTAGTGTCATGTGTGATGCCAAGCAGAGGTACCGGACGGATGATGCTATGAGAGAGATAAGAAAGACAATGGAGAAACATTCAAAATGCTAATAAGAGAGAAGAGAGGGATTAATGGGAAAGAAACACAATTCAGATATTGGCAGACTGGTTGCTTTGAACCTGAACTGTTTGAAGTTTGATGGACAGGTGATACCCCAGCAGGGGGATAAAAGGAGCAGGTTTGCTAGGGTACGAGACCCTGGAAAAAGCAGTGTGTCCCCACAAGTGGTGGGAATTAGGAGGACCGGTTCGCAGGGAACGACCAGAGGCTCACAGGGTGTAAAGGTATGATCGGTGGGAACCTGGGGTGTGTGTCCACCCTTGCCTGGGTGCCAGGTTCACCACGGAAGAACGATCGTATCCGGAATGGAGGGGTCACAGTCAGTGACCACAGCGGGATTAGAAGACATCAAAAGGTCTGCCTGAAACCAACAGTGAAGACATCAAGAGGTCTGCCTGAAACCAAATTGCATCTCTCTCTCTCTCTCTCTCCCTCCAACGGTACGACAACAGCAATTACTGCAAACTGCACTAAACTGAACTGAACTCTGCTTCACTTAAGACTGATCATTTTACACCTAGACTGCGATAGAGCTTGGTTGATTCCTATTACCCTAGTTCTGTATATATGTGTGTATTATCATTGCTAACCTGTTACATTTATATCCTTATGATTAGTGTACTGTATTACTTATTTCTTTAATAAAACTTTATTAGTTCCTAGTAATGCAGACTCCAACGAGCGTTCCATTTCTGCTGGTTTGACAACCCAGTTACGGGGTACATAACACTAGCCATCAACTTTTCAATGCTTTGTCTTCCATTGTCTTAACATATTGTTTTCAAGTGTACAGTACTGTTGGTAAGCATGCAATAATTGTGCATGACAATAAATGTACTGCATTTAAAATTCATCAAATTCAGTAATCAAGTTAAATATTATAGGTGTGTAAAAGCAATAGTGAAAGCTGGCCTAATCCATGCTCTGTCATTATGTCATATGATTTCAGATATGAAGTCATAGTCATACTTTATTAATCCCTGGGGAAATTGGTTTTCGTTACAGTTGCTCCATAAATAATAAATAGTATTAGAACTATAAATAGTTAAATAGTAATATGTAAATTATGCCAGTAAATTATGAAATAAGTCCAGGACCAGCCTATTGGCTCAGGATGTCTGACCCTCCAAGGGAGGAGTTGTAAAGTTTGATGGCAACAGGCGGGAATGACTTCCTATGACGCTCTGTGTTGCATCTTGGTGGAATGAGTCTCTGGCTGAATGTACTCCTGTGCCCACCCAGTACATTATGTAGTGGATGGGAGACATTGTCCAAGATGGCATGCAACTTAGACAGCATCCTCTTTTCAGACACCACCATGAGAGAGTCCAGTTCCATCCCCACAACATCACTGGCCTTACGAATGAGTTTGTTGATTCTGTTGGTGTCTCCCACCCTCAGCCTGCTGCAGGAATGAATCATTCATGGCATATTATCATGAGATCACTTCTCTGTTCTGTAAAATCTCTTCATGTTCTCATTTACATTGAGCTTATAACTCATTCTGGTTCTTTATGGCCACAATGTTTCAAGGACTAAGAGTTTCCTTTCAATCCAAGAAAGGCAACTTCTTCTATTTTACCTCCTCTGCATAGTATCTAAGGTATCATAATTGAAGAAGGCTGACCTGCCCACCGTTTCCATATAGTTGTTGTTTTGACATACAAAAATAAGATATAACAATGCTGCAATGCCTACCTCCCCTACCTGCAAACAGGCAGAACTAAAGAGCAAAGCTCCAGAGATTAGGACATCAAAGACGTGGGCAGAGGAGGCAGAGGGGCAGCTATAAGATTGCTTTAAGTCAGTGGATTGGGCCATATTCAAGGTCTCATCTGTGGATGTGAATGAATACAGCATGGATGTCATGGAATTTATGAAAACAGTTGTAGATGAATGTGGCCCCATAAAATCATTCAGAGTCTTCCCCAGCCAGAAACCATGGATGAACCATAAGATCCAAAATCTGATGAGGGCAGTCATGAACTCACGCAGCCCCCAATGATCCCGTGACTTCAGACTCTGAGGCTGAAATGCAAACAGCCTTCAGGATGGTGGACCTATGAAAAGCATTCGGCCAGAGGGGGCACCTGGCCAAGTACAAAAAAGCAGTGCTGATCAACTGGCTGGAGTGTTTGCTGAGATTTTTAACCTTTCATTTCAGCAGTCTGAGGTACCCACCTGCTTCAAGCAGATTTCAACTATACTGGTGCCTAAGAAGAAAGTGGTAACCTGCCTCTGTGACTACCACCCAGTAGCATTTACATTCACAGTGATGAAGAGTTTTGAGAGGTTGGTGATGAAACGTATCAACTCCTGCCTGGGAAGCAACTTGGATCCGTTCCACTTTGCCTACCGCAGCAACAGGTCCATAGCAGTTGTCATTGGCACTTCACTCAAGCCTGGAACATCTGGACAGCAAAGGTACATATAGATTCAAATAGTGCAAAATCAGAAATAATATATATTTAAAATAAAGTGAGATAGTGTTCATGGGATCAATGTCCATTTAGGAACAAGATGGCAAAGGGGAAGAAGATTAATTTTCTTGTGAGAATGCACAGTAAATCCAAGAAACACGATGTTCTTTATCGACTACAGCTCAGCATTCAATATTATCATCTCCTCAAACTAATCAATAAGCTCAAGACCGTGGCCTCAATACCCACTTATGCAATTGGATCCTCGATTTCCTCACTTGAGACCCTAGTCAGTTTGGATTTGTAACAACATCTCCTCCACAGTCTCCATCAGCACAGGTGCACCATAAGGCTGTGTAATTAGACCTCTGCTCTACTTGATTTTCATGTATGACTATGTGGCTAGGTTCAGCTACAATGCCATATTCAAGTTTGCTGATGACACCACTGTCATAGGCTGAATCAAAGGTGGTGACGAAACAATATATAGGAGGGAGATTGAAAATCTGGGTAGGAGTCCCATAACACCAACCTCTTATTCAATGTCAGCAAGACCAAGCAAGGAGCTGATTATTGACTTCAGGAGAAGTAAACCAAAGGTCCATGAGCCCATCCTCATCAGGGGATCAGAGGTGGAAGCGGTCAGCAGTTTTAAATACCTTGGTCTTATTATTTCAGAGGAACAGAACACGTGCAATTACGAAGAAAATATGGCAATGCTTCTACTTCCTTAGGAGTTTGCGAAGATTTGGCATGACATCTAAAACTTTAACAAACTTCTATTGATGTGTGGTGGAGAGTATGTTGATTGGCTGCATCACAGCCTGATATGGAAACACCAATGCCCTGGAATTGAAAATCGTACAATAAGTAATGGATATGGCCTAGTCCATCACGGGCGAAGCTCTCCCCACCAGTGAGCACATCTGCATGGAAGCAGCAGGAAAGCATCATAGGAAAGCAGTATCCAAAATCAGGGACCCCACCAACCAGGACGTGCTCTCTTCTCACTGCTGCCATCAGGAAGAAGGTACAGGAGCCTCAGGACTCACACCAGTAGGTTCAGGAATATTTATTGCCGCACAACCATCAAACCCTTGAACCAAAGGGGATAACGTCACTCAACTTCACTTCATCATGGAGATGTTTCTACAACCTATGGACTCACTTTCAAGGACTCTTCTTATCATGTTCTCAATATTTATCACTTGTTTATTTTTTCTCTTTTGTATTTGCAGTGTTTGGTGTCTTTTGCAAAATGGTTGTTGTGCTTCCTGTTGAGTGAGGTCTTCTATTCATTCTATCGCGTTTTTTTGGATCTACCGTGCATTCTCACAAGAAAATTAATCTTCTTCCCCTCTGCCATCTGATTCCAAAATGGACATTGAACCCATGAACACTACTTCATTTTATTTTAAATATATATATATTATATTATATTATAAATATATATTATTTCTGATTTTGCACTATTTAATGCACATATACTTACTGCAATTGTTTTATTTTTTTTCTTTCTACATTATCATGTGTTGTATTGTACTGCTGCTGCTAAGTTAACAAATTTTCACGACACCTGCTGGTGATAATAAAGCTGATTCTGATTCTGAAAATTAATCTCAAGATTGTATATGGTGACATATATGTACTTTTGATACCATTTATTGCTTATTAATTTATTATCATTATTTCTTTCTTTTTGTATTTGCACAGTTCGTGTCTTTTGCACACTGGCTGGATGTACAAGTTGATGTGGTCTTTCATTGATTCTGTTACAGTTTCATCCTATTCTAGATTTGTTGAGTATGCCTGCAAGAAAATGAATCTCAGGGGTGTAACTTGTAACATATATATTCTTTGATAATAACTTTACTTTGAACTTTGAACTTCAGCTCCAATAAATTCCTGCTCCTTCTACCTACGGAGTTCATACAGTAGTGGGAATATGAAGTGACCCAATCTCAGCCACTATAATGAGCTTACAAATTTACATGTATTTGATAGTTCCAAAAAGCAAATTAAGGCATCAATTAGCAAACACATTTTAGCTAATCATTCATATCCCATCCTGTCAACTCTGAAGTGAGTTTAATTTGTGCATTCCCCACATTTTTCTGGAAAAAAAAAGATCACCAGATGTTGTTTTCTAGACTCTTTGATCTCTGAGGGTGGGTTTCTGTAATCACAGAGAACAAGCTTCATGCAAGCAAAACTTTTTTTTTTGGAAGCAAAGTTCAATTTACTTGAGATAGATCACACAAGTGATCATTGTACATAGAACATAGAACAATACAGCAAAGGTAAAGGCCCTTGGGGTCATGATGTCTGTGCCGAACATGATGCCAAATTAAAGCAAACTTACCTGTCTGCTAACAATCCATTCCCTTGTATTTCCTGCAGGCACATGTGCTTGTCTCAATACCACTGTCATGCCTGTTTCCACCACCTTCCCTGGCAATACCTCCAAGGCACTTACTACTATGCATGTTGATGAAACATTACCCCATACATAAGACGGCAAGGCATAGCAGCAGAATTAGATGATTGGGCCCATCGAGTATGCTTTGCCATTCCATCGAGTCTGATTATTAGACGTCTCAAACCCATTCTCCTGCCTTCTACCTGCAACCTCTGATACCCCGGCTAATCAAGAACATTATCAACATCTTCAAATTCAACATTATCAACCTCTGCTTTAAATATGACGGCCTCCTCGGCCATTTGCGGCAATGAATTCCATCAATTCAGCATCCTCCAGCTAAAGAAATTCCTCCTTAGCTCTGTCCTAAATGGACATTCCTCTATTCTGAGGCTGTGCCCTCTAGTCCTGGACTTCCCTACTATAGGAAAAATCCATTCCACATCCACTCTGTCTAGGCCTTTCAATATTTGATAGGTTTCAATGAGATCCCCCCTCATTCTTCTAAACTTCAGTGAGTACAGGCTCAGAGCCATCAAGCACTCCTTATACATTAACCCTTTCAATTCTGGGATCATTCTCCTGAAATTCCTCTTCACCCGTTTCATAGCCAGCGCATCTTTTTTTTCCAATAAGGGGCCCCAGACTGCTCAAAATACTCAGTGCAGTCTGATCAATGCCTTTTGAAGCCTCAGCATTACATCCTTGCTGTTATATTCCAGTGCTCTCAAAATGAATGCTAATATTGCATTTGCTTTCCTTACCACAGACTCAGCCTGCAAGTTAACCTTTAGGAAATCATGCATGAGGAATCCCAAGTCCCTTTTCACCTCAGGTTTTTGAATTTTCTCCTCACTTAGAAAACAGTCCACATCTTTCTTCCTTCTTCCACAGTGCATGACTATACACTTCCCTACATGATATTCCATCTTCCACTTTTTTGCCCACTCTCCCAGTTTATGTAAGTCCTTCTACAGACTCCCTGCTTCCTCACCACTAACAGCCCCTCCACTTATCTTTGTATCACCTGCAAACTTGGCCACAATGTCTTCAATTCTACCATTCAAATTATTGATATACAATATGAAAAGAAGTGGCCTCAACTCTGACCTCTGCTTAAAATTTGTCACTGACAGCCAATCTGAAAAGGTCCCTTTATTTCCACTCTTTGCCTTCTGCCTATATTTGCTGTCAGCCTATCTTCTAGCCATGCTAGTATCTTTCTTGCAATACCATGGGCTCTTATCTTGCTTAGCAGCTTCATGTGTGGCATTTTGTCAAAGATCTTCTGAAAATCCAAGTAAACAACATCAACTGACTCTCCTTTGTCTATCCTGCCTGTTATTTTTTTCCAAAGAATTCCAACAGATTTATTAAGCAATATTTCCCTTAAAGGAAACCATGCTGACTTGGGCCTATTTTATTATGTACATCCAAGAACCCTGAAACCTCATCCTTATTAATGTAATCCAACATGTTCTCAACCACTGAGGTCAGGCTAACTGGCCTATAATTTCCTTCATTCCACCTCCTTCTTTTCATAAACAGTAGAGTAATATTTGCAATTTTCTAGTGTTCTGGAATGATTCCAGAATTTAGTGATTCTTGAAAGATCATTATTAATGCCTCTACAATCTCTTCAGTTACCTCCTTCTGCACCCTGGGTTGTGGTCCATCTGGTCCAGGTGACTTAACTACTTTCACACCTTTCATCGTCACAAGCATCTTCTCTTTAGGAAAAGGAACAACATTCACTTCTTCCCCTGACACTTGCAAATTTCTAGCATATGGCTAGTGTCTTCCACAGTGAAGACTGACACAAAATACTTAAGTTTATCTGCCATTTTGTTGTCCCTCATTACAGCCTCTCCAGCATAATTTTCCAGCAGCACGATATCCACTCTCGCCTTTTACTCTTTATATATCTGAAAACGGTTTTGGCATCCTCTTTTATATTATTGACTAGTTTACCTTCATATTTCATCTTTTCTCTCTTGATGGCTTTTTAGTTGCCTTCTGCTGGATTTTAAAAGCTTCCCAAAACTCTAACTTCCAATTAAGTTTTGCTTTGCTATATTCCCTCTCTTTTGCTTTTATGTTGTCTTTGACTTCCCTTGTCAGCCACAGTTGATTCATCCTACTTTTAGAATACTTCTTCAGCTTCGGGATTCATCTGTCCTGCTTCTCCTTTAACCTTTTTCCTCTCACCTTAAAGCTATGTCATCCAGTATTTGACATTTATATCACAGGAAACATGCTGTATCTACCTTGTCTATGCCTCTCATAATTTTAAAAACCTCCATTTTTTATATACTATGTGTGTGTATATATATATATATATATATATATATATATATATATAAATTACAGCAGTCTTGAATTGAACCGATCTTGGATCAATAATAAATCAATATTCATTATTGATCTCGACACGTAGATTTCTAGCACTATTTATGTCGGAGGGAACAAAGAGGCTGTAATAACTATATCTGGCCAACTCAGTGCTTGGCTGATAACCCATATTATAACTCACTCACTGGGCTTTTCTGTAGCAGTAACACTTTATTCTGCAATCTGTTATGTTTGTCATTGTACAGCCTCAATATACTGATGTGATGAAATGATCTATATGGATGGCATGCAAAACACTGTTTTTCCACTGTGCTTTGGTTCATGTGACAATAATAAACTAATTTACCAATTTCATTTCCTAAATTTATATTTGCCCTTTTTCTACTATAATGCAAATCTTTCTTCATAGTTTACTTGGCAGTCTTTAAAATAAGATTTGCAATAATCTTTTTTATGGTCACATTTTACTCTTTGTGACAAAATAATCAAATAATGCATCTACAGCTTCAGGGAAGGTAGAGAGGGGAGAAAACTAACTGAGCAAGTGGCCACTTTCACCTCACAAATAACCATAAAATCTATCTAATCAACAAAACCTTAGTCACAAAGAGGTGACGAATTGAATAATATGTGTGGTTATACAAGTTAATAAATTTATAATGTAACAGTTATAATCTGTATCAAAAGAAAAAAAGTAGTTATTTATTCCATTAAATAAATCTTCTTTATTTCCCTGGCAGTATTTAATCTCATATTCAAGCTGTGAAAATACCAGGAGCACTTTATCACAATATAATTTAGCAAATGTAACATGCCTGCTCATAAAATTAAAGAAAATTGAAGAGCTGTAGAGACTTAATCCTTGATTTTCAATCATTCTTTATTGTTGAATGCAGCAGAAAAATATAAAAAGACCACAAAGGATTGGACGGCCCCTTCATCACCCTTGGAAAGGAATTCTTTAAGCTGAAAATGACTCAAAGGATTTAGTAATAGGAGAAGATTGCATTCCTGGATTGCTTAGGCCCCTAGGGCTGTCTCAGGATTGCCTGCAGTGAGAACAGATTATCACAGCAGGCAAGGGCTAGCCTAAGTAGCAAAAGTCTTGATAGAGCTGGCAGGAGTTGTTGCATATTCCCGTGTCACCGTGAGTGACAACAGCAGGGATGCAATAACAAAATTGCCTTTTGAACCCATCCTGTGCCATGGGAGCTTTATCTGAACACTAGTGCCGAGCTTGAAACACATTCCAATGGAGAAGAAGCCAAAGAAAGAAACTAACATGTTATCACTTCAGTCATCTGAAATATGACCTGAAATGAAAAGCATTTTACCAATAGAAGATTATTTTTAGCTCTGACTAAAACACTTCCTGAATAGCTTGACTTAAAATCCTTCGGTAGAAATTCTCAGACTAGATATCTGCAGTAAGGTGAAATGCAGTCACTTTATTTCATCCCAAAGTACACTTGCTAGATACTGTGACTAAAGACAATTTTGAATCTACACTGCTTACTGAGCGTTGGTAAAAGATTTTGCAGCAGGAGTCATCGGGCAATGATGAGGAGCAAAATATCGCAGTTTCCATTTCCTCATTCAGGACAGAGTACTTTTTTTTTTGCAGGGTTTAAGAAATGAATTATTGTGCTGTTTAAAATCAATGTAAAAAACATAGAATATTTGTAGTCTAATTACTAGAATTCTTTCATCAACTCTCATAATGCTTTCACAGGGTTACCTTATAGCGCACTGTTCCTTACAAGCACAAGTGATTTTAACCAGAATGTAGAAATGAGCAAATTATTATAACATAGATGATGGAGCTTTGACACTGCAAATAATTTCTGATTTATATTATCTCCTGCGCTATGAAAATACTTACATTAGTAGCTCCCTATTTTCAAGGCAGAACTTTTAAACTGCTAATATGACATGTTTTAAGTATAGTGTAGGAGCTAGGTTCTGTTAAAAGGAAATTTAGTAAGGACAAAATGGATAGTGAAAAGTAGCAAAATGGCTAATCACAACCAAAATTTGTGAGGAAGTGACATCTGTAAAAGGACTGTGTACATTGGATCAGAGCTGGGAAAAATATTAATTCGATTGCTTGTAGTATTTATAACAAAGTAGATGAAGTCATAGCATAACTTGATAAAAATAGGCATGGTTGAATACCTTTTAGTCATGGTCCCAAACTGACAAAGGTTGGGAATTAAGGATACTTATCTTTAAGATGAGATTGGTAAAATAGAAATAAAGTGGGCTACCCATGATTTTAAATAGTGGGATAAGGGCAATAAAAATGAAGAGGGTGTGTGTGTGTGTGTGTGTGTGTGTGTGTGTGTGTGTGTGTGTAATACAAGGAAATACAATAATTATGGGGATTTAAACCTACATATAGACAGGATGAAGAAAATTAGTTGTCATAGTGTGAGGGATAAATTTATGGAATGTATAAAAATTGTTTACTTAATCCGTATGTTGAGGAACCAATGAGGGAGCAGTTGATTTCAGATCCTGTGTTCTGTAATGAGATAGGGTTAATTGATGAACTGGTAGTTAAGGGGCCTTTAGGGAATAGTGATGGGATTTTACAAGGATTGAAAGTGATTTAATTCAACATAAAGCCAGCATTTTAAATCTGAATAAAGCAAGTTATGATGGCATGAGGCATGAGATGACAATGGAAACTGAGAAACCACATGAAAATATGATAGTAAGTGAGCAATAGCTTACTTATAAAGTAATTAATATATTAACAGTAAGTACTAATTATCTATTTGAGGCAAATTAAAAACAATGTCTAATGAATAGGAAAGGTTTAGAAGGTTATGGACAAAATTCTGGCAAATAGGGCTCACTTGGATGAGACATGTTGTTCACCATGAATCACTGGTTGAAAGGCCTGTGCACATGCTGAATAACTGTAACTCTATAGTAGAAAAAGGATCCAACTGTGGATAACAAAAAAAAGGTTCG
Source organism: Mobula hypostoma (assembly GCF_963921235.1). NCBI lineage: Eukaryota > Metazoa > Chordata > Chondrichthyes > Myliobatiformes > Myliobatidae > Mobula > Mobula hypostoma. The sequence goes on along the minus strand of NC_086099.1, from coordinate 32,930,221 downwards.
AGATATCATCAGATCAAAAGAAAAGGCTTTAGTTGTTAAAAACAGAAGCAAGCCTAAAATTTGGGAACTTTTCAGAATACAGGAAAGGAAAATTACTTATTATTCAGAATCAAGTTAATTATCATTGATATATGCTGTGAAATTTGTTTTGTGCAGCAGTACAGTACAAGACATAAAAACTGATGTTACAAAATCAGTAAGTAGTGTCAAAGACAAACAGGGAAATTGGCTATTCAGCTCAGTTCCATATCCATCACCTCCCACTTGGCATTTAATCATTGAACTAGCAATAATTTCTCTGAAACAAAATGGCTGATAATACGGGCTAACTACACCTATAGTTTTGTTTGTGGACTAGTTCAAGAATGAATGCTCCCTGTATGCCTATTGTTAACCAGTTACCCTTGAACCCTCTTCACAAACTGCCTTCTCCACTGAACACAACTTCACCCACCCATGCGAGTTACAACCACAAAATCACCCTCACCACCTATGCCATCATCTCTGCCAAACCCTGGATTTCCACAATCCAGAATCACCTACAAATTCTAGATAGCCCAAACTGCAAAACTGTTATGAAGACTGGACAATCCCAAATACCTCCTCATAAAACAGGCCTATCTCCTCTGGCATTTTCTCTCATGACTCTTAATTATTTACAAGCTTCTGTAGCCTTGTGAAACAGGGTTTATAACCTGAGAACTATTTTGCCTGTCAGCTGCAACGCCTGTGGAATGTGAACCCCAGTTAAAGGAAGCCTCCAGATCTAATTTTCCGACACTTTCAGGATAAACATTCATCAAGGTTTCCAAACCTCAATCCAAAATCCCTACAAAAGAAAGCACACTTGTTATCAATTCTGGTGACGAGGATCAGCTGGACATGAAGACAACAATCCCAGAATAGCCTACCTGCTTTCAATACTAATGAGAATCCCCTTCTTTGCTGTAGGATTCTGTTATCCTAGGACCAATATAACAGTCATACTTCATGGTCACTTCTCCCTAACAGTGTCCCAGATTCCATCCTGACCCCTGCCACAGTTGGTCTGCAGTTTGTCCATTCCCTCTGTGCCAGGTATTCTGGTTTTCTCTCCAACCCAAAAATGTGCCGGTTGGTAGGAAAATGGGGCACTGCAATTTGTGCCTTTTCTGTAGTTGAGAGGTAGAATGTGGAAATTGAGAAATAGAATTAGTTTAAATGCTGATTGGTCAGTAAAAATCAAATACACAGAAGTGCCTGCTTCCATGCTGAATTACTCTCTGCGTACTTTTGTAGCAGCCCAATTCCTTTTCTTACCATTCCTATATCATGCGGTCCCTGCGGTTGAACAAAGATAGATGCAAGCTATCCACAAGACCTCTACCTTCTTCTTCCTCTTCTTGTTCTTTTTTGTTTTATGGCGGTTGGCAACCAGTTTTCAGTGCATTACTGCCACCTGCTAGACTTGTGGTGTTCCAATCAAGCATGTCCTGGAGTTCTCTACTTTAGACAATCTAGTTCAGCCTGCAATTCTCTATTAGCATCACTCTGTAGTTGCAATTCCTCGTGAATGCTTAATGCGCTCATTCGATAATGCTGCAAACTGCTATTCTTCCCTAATTATGTCACGTTTTTGCATAGTTGCATTAACTCAATTACATTGATTTCATCTACATCACTTGTAAGACTAAAATCGTCTTGTTAAAGAATAGTAATTATCGCACGTGATGCTTTTAAAATTGCTGTTTTTCCAAGTCTATCTGCTTTTTCAGGTTTTCCTTTTCTTGGATCGTAGCCTGCAGTTGTTTACTGAGACCTCGGAGTTCTTCTTCATTTGCTTCCATGTTTTCATTTTATAATCAGAATGTAGATAATTCACTTTGCAACAAATTCCTTTTACTTTTGTATCCTTGTAATAATTTCCTCCATTTTCCAATCTCTTTCCAACTCAACGTTGTTCTTGTCGGGTACTTCTTTGTTGTTGGAGTTCTGCACATTTACCCTGGGCTTCAACCATAAAATCTGAGGATTTTCCTTAAATTCTGAAACATTTCTTAAATTCTTGACCATTTGCGATAAATATACTGCCATTAAGATTCTATCTCCCCTGCCTGTGAACTATTGGATCCTCCATTCAGCGTTTCTTTGACTTCTTCCCACCTAATCCCTTTAATACCAAGATACTTTTCTGCAGACTTGACGATAATTTTAATTTTCTCAGTTCTTTTGCTTGTTTGCGCTGAACAATTAATTGCATCCACCATAAAAAGCACAAACTCCTTCTACTCATTGATAGTGTATCCTTATTTTTCATATTACAGCTCTCACAATTCACCAGTTTATTATTCCCTGTATTTGTTTTTTTTCATCAAATTCTTTCACTGCCTCTGCATAACTGATTCCTTGAGTTACTTTTACACATTGTATCTCAGCTGCCTTCTCGCTACAAATGCACCCTCGATAAGCTGCACTGTGCTCCTCGCCACAGTTGCAGCATTTCAGCCTAGCTCCCGCTTCACATTTCCCATATTCATGTTCTCCAGCGCATCTCCCACATCTTTGTTTTCCTCTGCAGACCGCTGTAATGTGCCCAAATTTCTGACATTTATAGCATCTTAAAGGCGGGGGTATATATATTCTAACCACATAACACATATACCCTAAGTAAACGTTAGTTGGCAATCTCTCTTCATCAAAGTTCATCATTATCAATAAACTATCACACTTTTTCCCGTTTCTTGTAACTTTCAAACATTTGGCCTCAATAATTTTTGCTCCCTTTATGTTCTGTTTAATCTCATCCATAGTAACTTTTGTCGGTATCCCCGAAATAACTCCTCTCGTCCACTTTCTATTGTTGGGTATTGAGCATCGTACTTCTTTGCCGTCTACTTTACATAATCTTATCACTTTACCTTGCTGAGCACTATCCTGACAAATCACTAGTAGCGATCCATTTCGTAAAATCTTTGCTCCTTTAATCTCGCCTATAATTTTGTTGAGCATCTTCGTCAAACGAATCGGGTTCCAATCACCAAATGCCGCCCTGTCTTCACTTGGTTTTATAATTACTTTAATCTCATCTTCTTTCCATTGTTTTGCTACCCTGCCTTGATCATCCGCTGTCTCCACAGAGTTTGATATCCCGTAGCTCTGCTTTCTTTTCTTCCTCTTTCCATTCCGTTCCTCTTTCCTGCCGACCTCCATCTCTAGTTCACTTCCACTCTCGCCAGAAACTTCCTTCAACAGCTTGGCTCTTTCCTTGATCTTCTCTCTCTTCACCATTTTCCAGTCACAACTCAACTCTCTCTTTCCACAACCACTCCAGCAACTCTATCCCACCAGCAGTTTGTCCAAACCCCAGACCTCTATCTGTCATGAGCCCTACAGACCTTTGCAGCTTGCTGTAGAGCATTGGGCTTCTAGTTTTCTCAAGAACCTGTATTTACTATTTATTGTCTAAACAAGAATCATTAGACCCTTGTTTAATCTTATCAATTTAACTGTGACTGCTTTCTATGATTATTTAATTCAGACTCTTGACTAGCGCTGATGGCAGAGTCCTCGTGGAGAATGATTTCTCAATTCTACGTGGGTGTTTGCGCCAGGATTGAGTGGTTGCCAATGTTTACCCTCACAGGATCTGCTGTTCCTTTGCACCTGGGTTCAGTCCTGCCAGCCATCGCCGCGGTACTACCGAAAGTTGCTTTAACTGTAGATGCTTGAGGCCTGCTCAACAACGAGGAGTCTGAGCGGAGGACAATAGGTGAGAAGTGGAAACTACTCCTACGGTTCATCTACTCAACACAATGGGATGCCACCCAATGATTACCTGTCCAGGAAAAGTGTGACAGATTGAATGCAGCTGATCATTTCCCTGTTAGTCCGCACTCTATCACTAGCAAGGTGATATAAGATGTCATTGACAATGCTCCCATGGGGCATTTGTTCGCTGAGTAGTATCATCTGATTATAATGGCATTTATTCGCTCTAAAAGTGCATTGCTTTTGGAATGGAGTGCATCAGGGTAAGGCATCAGACTGCAAATGGATGAAAATATACTGTGCTGATAAATAAAAAGACTAATGGTAATAACAATGATTGAAAGATGTTAATGAAGAGATCGTGCATGAGGAGTTCTGTGATGGAATGAGCTTGGTAGTGCAGGTTTGGGATGGGATTGTTAGATAAAAGAAAAATAACAGGGCATTGCTGAATATGCAGATGTGCTCACCTCTCTTCACTTAGAATTGACTTCAAGATGATAGCACAATTCTCCTGCTGCAAATGAGGTTACTATACAGAGCCACATGCTATGCACTGGAAATAGCAGTCACTGGCAGAACGAAGGACCACACAAATGAATCAGAGCAGAGCTGACAAGTCCAGTCTGGAACAGCCTAAACAAACAGACGACTAACACAAAGTGAAGCTTCATGAACATCTCTACACAGTTTCAGCTGAAAGTATCGTGATCCCCAGTGATCTCATTCTGACTGCTAACAAGATGCTCATGATTATAGATTTCAACATCTAACCAGTTTAGATTACTTCTTATGACACTCAGAAATGCCTGCCAGAAATACAGATATTCTCTTGCTTTGATGTTTGAGTATTTTCTACTTTATTTCAAATTTCAACTATGTGTCATTTAACCTAATTTTGATAAGAGTATTGCACTCCACCTTCTCAAGGAGTGAAGCAACATCAGCTTTTACTGTTGAATTTGGACAAGTTGAAATATAATTCTATCTCCTTACAACTTGACCAAACTCCATTATTGAATTAACTCTTCTTCTCTTCCAATGCCTGAAGAAAGTTTATAAATATTTGCAAGGTGCCTTCATTAGTTCAATGAGACTTATTAAATCAGAAATAGCCTAAGATTGGCAAATCAGCAATTTAACTGGTCTCATTATCCAAATGCTGGAAATACAGTAAATTTAACAGACTGTTTCCCTTACGATGATTATTAAGACCATAAGATATAAGAGCAGAGTTAGGCCATTTGGCCCATCAAGACTACTCCACCATTTCATTATAGCTGATCTATTTTCACTCTCAGTCCCAATTTTCTGCCTTCTCCCTGTATCCCTTGATGCCCTGAATAATCAAGAATCTGTCAACCTCTACCTTAAATATACCCAATGACTTGGCATCCCCAGCCCCCTGTGGCAACAGATTCCACGGATTCACTACTCTCTGGCTAAAGAAATTCCTCCTCATCGCTGTTCTAAAAGGACACCCCTCCATTCTGAGGCTGTGTTTTAGATTCCCCCACTCTAGGAAACCTCCTCTCCTCATCCATTCTATCAAGGCCTTTCACCATTCAATAGGTTTCAATGAAGTCACCCCTTATATTCTACAGTATCAGCTCTTAGTTTAAGTGTTAACTCACTCATATCAGCGATAGACCAAACTCATTTCAGTGTAGTTCAAATGTAGATAAAGAATGCGTGTCTTTAAATAAGGTTTCAAAGGTACATTTAATATCAGAGAAATGTATACAATATACACCCTGAAATTCTCTTTCCTCACAACCATCCACGAAAACAGAGGAGTGCCCCAAAGAATGAATGACAGGTAAATGTTAGAACCCCAAAGCCCCCCAGCTCCCCCCTTCCAAACATAAGCAGCAGCAAAGCAACGATCCCCCATTCCCCAACATCAAAAAATAGCATCGGTACCCCCTCCCCAATGAGCACTCAAGCGTGCAGTAAAGCATCAGTAAAGACACATTCTTGCAGTACCCCAAAGATCATTCATTCACCCAGTAATTAAACATACCACAGGCTTTCTCTCTCCCTAATAAGGGAAAACGAGGTGCCCCCGTTTTACAGCAAGAGGGGAGACATAACAAACAACTTGCTAATTTACGATGTTAAAAGTCTGTTGCGTTGCTTTTTCCGAGCTCTGTGCCAAAGAACTTGGGTCTGTGGGCACACAGCCAGCAGCCAGCTTGCTACTTTCAATCTTCTGCTCCCACGACACTGATTTCCTGCAGAGGCACCGACCTCAAGTCTACCTACCTCCAGAGTCACGAAATCCTGGAACCCCAAAGGCGTGCTAGTCTTCTAGGTCACATACTTGGTAAGTCGAATAGTGGCCGCCAGTCGTGAGACCCCAAGGGCGGAGCCCATTCCCGCAAAGAACCAAAGTCAGCGTGTAACTCCAGGCAACACGCATCAAAGTTGCTGGTGAACGCAGCAGGCCAGGCAGCATCTCTAGGAAGAGGTGCAGTCGACGTTTCAGGCCAAGAACCTTTGTCAGGACTAACTGAAAGAAAAGCGAGTAAGAGATTTGAAAGTGGGAGGGGAGGGGGAGATCCAAAATGATAGGAGAAGACAGGAGGGGGAGGAATGGAGCCAAGAGCTGGGAAGTTGATTGGCAAAAGGTATATGAGAGAATCATGGGACAGGAGGCCCAGGGAGAAGGAAAAGGGGGAGGGGGAAAAAACCCAGAGGAAAGGCAAGGGGTATAGTGAGAGGGACAGAGGGAGAAAAAGGAGAGAGAGAAAAAGAGTGTGTGTATATAAAAAACAGATGGGGTATGAGGGGGAGGTGGGGCATTAGCGGAAGTTAGAGAAGTCGATGTTCATGCCATCAGGTTGGAGGCTACCCAGACGGAATATAAGGTGTTGTTCCTCTAACCTGAGTGTGGCTTCATCTTTACAGTAGAGGAGGCCGTGGATAGACATATCAGAATGGGAATGAGATGTGGAATTGAAATGTGTGGCCACTGGGAGATCCTGCTTTCTCTGGCGGACAGAGCATAGGGGTTCAGCAAAAAGATCTCCCAGTCTGCGTTGGGTCTCGCCAATATATAGGCGGCCACATCGGGAGCAGCGGACGTGGTATATCACCCCAGCTGACTCAGCAGGATCTCCCAGTGTCCACACATTTTAATTCCACATCCCATTCCCATTCTGACATGTCTATCCACGGCCTCCTCTACTGTAAAGATGAAGCCACACTCAGGTTGGAGGAACAACACCTTATATTCCATCTGGGTAGCCTCCAACCTGATGGCATGAACATCGACTTCTCTAACTTCCGCTAATGCCCCACCTCCCCCTAGTACCCCATCTGTTATTTATATACACACATTCTTTCTCTCTCTCTCCTTTTTATCCCTCTGTCCGTTTGACTATACCCCTTGCCCATCCACTGGGTTTTTCCACCCCTCCCCCTTTTCCTTCTCCCTGGACCTCCTGTCCCATGATTCTGTCATATCCCTTTTGCCAATCACCTGTCCAGCTCTTGGCTCCATCCCTCCCCCTCCTGTCTTCTCCTATCATTTTGGATCTCCCCCTCCCCCTCCCACTTTTAAATCTCTTACTCACTCTTCCTTCAGTTAGTCCTGACGAAGGGCCTCGGCCTGAAACGTCGACTGTACCTCTTCCTAGAGATGCTGCCTGGCCTGCTGCGTTCACCAGCAACTTTGATGTGTGTTGCTTGAATTTCCAGCATCTGCAGAATTCCTTGTGTTTGCGTGTAACTCCAGGTCAGGGTTGAAAGGGAAAAATAGAGATTATTAAAGATAGAAATAGAGCTGTTTCTGAAGAGGAGACGGCAAAGGAGTTGCCCTTAGGCACCATCGTTCCCGAAGCTCCAGCCCTTGCGGGTACAGCTCAGTGGTAGAGCATTTGACTGCAAACAAGGCATGGACTATGTCTCCATTCAACTGATCGACCCGATATGCAAGATCTCATTGAGAGGAAAGCACGCATGTTGCAATGATCTCAGGAACAGTGCACCCCCGACTCCACACATAACCCAATCCATGTTGATGAAAACAGACTAATTCAACTTCTGTGCAAGTTTATTATAGATAAATTAGCTGCAGTAATGCTTAAGTAGCTGAATAGCTAAGAACATAGAACAGAACAGTACAGACTCCTCAGCCCATGATGTTGCACTGACCTTTAACCTACCCTAAGGTCATTCTAACTCTTCCCTCCTACATAGATCAATCAGAATGTCCTGAGGAAATGATCAAACAGCATCAACAAAACCTTCCTCCTCAGTGACTTACTGAGAGGATGTTTTTATACTTGTAGGCGCATAAGAAACTACAGGATTGTGATCTACCGATGCCCCTTTAGTAAACCGATGGTGCCCATGCGCTGTGTTCAGACACATTACCATATGTCATGCAAGTACGTGAGAACTCCAGTCTTTGCCTTTTTATTGGGATTTGTCTCAATCTCCTGTTTTGGTCTAAGAAAGGCACAATACTGGCAAATGTAATTTAACGCAGAATCAAATGTAATTTAACCCAGAAAAGTGTAAGGTAATGCATTTGGAGAGGCCAAAATCACCTAAACAGTGGGATACTAATGAATAAAGGAATTGCCATAAATTGATGGGTCAGTGGTTAAGAAGGAATGTTGAATACAGTGGACTGGGCATAACACATACCAGTGGTAAAAACACCATATAAAGCATTTGTTAAGCCACAACCAGAGCACTGTATACCATTCTGGTTACCATATAATGAGAAGTTTCTCTTACCCTTGAATGGGTGCACAGCATGTTACCAGGGCAGGATAATTATCTGAATCTTGTTTATTACTGTAATTATAAATACAAACGTGTTTGTATATAATTTACCATCTAGGGTGAGATTGTCACCTTTGCAGAAAAGATGGCCAGAGAGAGATCTAATTTGGTGTATAAAATTATGACATGTCTAGCCAGGATAGACAAACATGACCTACTTCCTCTTGAAAAAGATGTCAGTAACTAGTTTGCTTAAGGTCATTGGTAGAATAGTGAGAGAGAAGCTGAAAAATAATTGTAGTGGGGACTGAAAATCACTGCCTGAAAAGATGATACAGGCAGAATCAGTTCGGGTTGCCCCATTACAGAAAGGGTGTTTGAAGAGGTTTATCAGGATGCTGCCTGGATTAAAGTGCATGCACTATAAGGTGAGGATGGACAAACTTAGGTTGTTTACTCCAGGCAGATGTGACAGGAATTTATAATATTGTGAGAGGCATTGATAGAGTCGGCGATCAGACTGAAATGTCTAATACCAGAGTGTATGTATTTAAGGTGAGATTGGACAAGTTCAAAGAAGATGTGAGGGGGAAATTCTTTAAACAGAGTTGTGGGTGCCTGAAATGGTGGTGGAGGTAATTACAATAAAGATACAATGGAGGCTCTCAGATAGACACATGTATGTGCAGGAAATGGAAGAGTATGAGCATTGCATAGGGAGAAGGAATTGGGTATTGACACAGTGTGTGGTGATGGCCCAGGTGCTGAGAGAGAGAGATTCAGCAGTGGAATGAACAGATCACTGATTTTTAATAAGAACTGTGCTGAACAAAAGGAACAATAATAAATGCTTAGCAACAGGAACGCTAACTAAAACTCTTAAAGTAAAAGCTCATGCCAACACTGCAGCTCGGAAGTAATAACTTATTACCAAACTAATACTGCTCTTTTACAGTGTCAATCTAAATTGTAATCTTATTTTCTAGAATGTGGACTAAGGTAAGCAGGGAGTTTTTGCCATTGCTACAAGACTTGGCAAGACTGAAATGAAGAGGAGGGAGTTAAATAAAACCACAAAGAAACCCTAAATGGATGGCATGTGCATACTCATGAGCAGGACTGCCAACTTCTTTTAGCTGCCTGGCTGTGAGGGCGCCCAGTCCCCATGGCAGAGTCCGTGGTTGTGATAGGGCACCACTCCCTAGGAGCAGCTCCTGAGGCGTCGATACCTTTGCCTGCTTGGTCAGGAAAGGGTGGTGGCTGGAATCCATTTTGGTTTCAAACGGTGTCATGCCAGTGAAGGATGACTGGATGTGATTGTGGTCAATCTCTGCCCAAAACAGTTAGGACCTCCCGATTACGGGGTTGCAGAGGTTGAGGGTGGAAAGCTGATGTGAGGCTGAATGTGGCTCCCAAAAGAGAATGGAAAGCCTTCCAAAACTGGAACGTGAACTATGGTCCTCGATCAGACACTATGTCCTGAGGGAAACCATGCAGCCTGAACATGTGCTGAACCACATGGGTGGCAGTTTCACGAGCTGATGGGAGCTTGGGGAGAGCAATGAAGTGGGCAGCTTTGGAGAAATGGTCCACAACTATCAGAATGGTAGTATTTCCATCTGACAGACTGAGGCCAGTGATGAAATACACGAGAGGTGGGACCGGGGGTGATGAGGCACAGGCAGCAGGCAGAGCAGGCCAGCAGGGTGTTGACATGATGTCTTGTTCTGGGCACAAGTGGGACAGACAGAGAGAAAGTTGTAGACGTCCTGGGACATAGAGAGCTACGAGAATGTCTCTTTATAAATTCCATGGTCCATTGAATCCACAGAAAGGCAACCTGGTCATAGTCATAGTCACACTTTAGTGTGAAGATTGACCCCACCTCAACACTCTGGGGTGCACACAGGGATAAACAGCCAGGAAGGAAGTCCCCCACCTGACTCTGCCCTGGATCCGAGCAGCCCTCACCTCTGCTTACATTCCCCAAATCATCAGGGCAGCTATGCATGAGTGAATAAGTGGGATTGTCCCCAATGACGTCAGACTGGTGGGAGGGAGAACTGGCCTTAGTATTCTTCCTGCCAAGACAGTCAGTGATAGTGAAATTAAACTGGATGAAGAAGAGAGCCAATAGACTTGATGGGAATTGAGTCTCTTGGTGTATGGATGTGGGAGAGGTTCTGCCATCTGTCCAAACCAGAAAGGGGTGCTCTGCCCCCTCCAGCCAGTGTCACCATGCCTCCAGGGCCACTTGATACCAAGAAGTTCTTGGTTCCTCATGTTATAGTTATATTCTTCAGGAGTGAAGCGATAGGAAAGAAAAACACAAGGATGCAGCTAGTTACCTACAGAAGAGCTCCAATGTTGACATCTGATGTATCAACCTCGATGATGTATGAATGGTTTGGGTCTGGATGCTGCAGGACAGGGGCGGTGGTGCAGTGTTGCTTTAGTTCTGAGAACACTTGGTCTGCTTCACTTCTCCATCGGAATCTTGCGGAGGTCTTCTTGATAAGTGCATGTATGGGAGCTACAATGGAACTGAAATTTCTAATGAAGTGGCAATAAAAGTTTGCAAACCCCATGAAGCATCTCACCTGTTTGACCATAGATGGCTTGGACCACTCTGTGACTGCATGAACATTAAAAGAGTCCACTTGAACACTGGAGGGGGTAAGAATACAACCCGAAAATGACATCTTCTCTTTATGGAATTCACACCTCTCTGACTTGACATAAAAGTTGGTCTTAAGGAGCCATTTGCGAATCCTTTGGTCATGCTGGATGTGATCCTGGTGAGAATGGGAGTAGATAAGAATGTCATCCAAATCCATAAAAACAAACGGACTCAACACGGTCTGGAGCACATCGTTGACCAAGGTCTGCAAAAAAGCTGGGCATTGGCCAGACCAAATTCATCATGAGTTACTCATAGTGGCCAGTCGAGTTGCTGAACGCTCTCTTCCACTTGTCCTCCTCTTGGATGTGAACCAGGTTGACAGCATGGCAAGCTACTTGTCTGGGTCCATCTCAAGCCCCTGTCAGCGTATCCCCTCCTGTGCCATCTAGTGTGGACCTATATAGGTTCCAACTGAATATGCTGCCCTTCTAGTGGTCTTCAAAAAGAAGAAAGCCACCTCCCTGCCATTCTTGGAGTGCCTTCAGGGACTAATAGATCCATGGGTTGTGTTGAGATAGTCAGGGAAAGCTAAACACTACAGGCAGTTCAGGTAAATTAACAAGATAGAAGGAGAGCTGTTCCTTATGGTTGCTTTCTACCACAAGTTGTAGGGATAATGTGGAAAGGCAAAGTTTGTTGGTGCCCAGAGCCCAACCATCCAGGGCCTTGACATTGATATTCTCTCGCAATTGTTGAATTGGAACTCCCCATCTTTGAGCTAGAGAGATGTCAGTGAGGTTCCCGGCTGCCCCAAAATGAATAAATTGAATTGAAGCTCTTGGGTTTGAGACACCCTTGACAAAGAAACTGGGAGAACTACACAATAAGCAGAAGATGCTTGCAGGGAGAATCAACTTGTCAGAACTCCTCTTCCTGATTATGGACATCCTCTTTTACTGGGTGCTTGGGACATGAGCAGCTGAAGTGTCCTGAATTGCCACAATAGAGGCAGGAACCTGTTCTCCTACACTGATCTCATTCCTCCTGAGATAGCTGCACGCCCCCCACCTGCATAGGCTCCCTTATGGATGTGTACTAGGTGCTGAGAGAGAAGGTGAAGATGGAAGATGATCTAAAGAGTAGCAGGCTCAGAGCATTCTCTCTCTGCACCACTTGGTTGCCCGGTTGACTATTCAAATTGCTAGATTTATCAGGTCACCCATGCTGTCCTGTTTGTTACATACTGTATTCTCAAGATGGACCCCGTGCTCATCCCACGCTGGAATTCTCATTCCACCTAGTCTCAATCAACTTTCCTGCATAGTACCTTGCTGTTCCTTTCACTTGGCACAGGCTCAAGAGTCAGTGGCAGCCTTCTGACACACACTGAAAGATGAAACACTGTCTTGAACTCAGCTATGAATTGTTGGAAAGACTAGGCTGCAAGGGAACCTTGTTCTCATACAGCATTGATCAGGCTGAATGGGCAGCCAACTAAGAGATTCACCATGTAAGCCAGTTTATGTACATCATCACCAAAACCACTTGGCTGGGCTTAGAAAGTCAGCTCACACTGGGTAATAAAGTTCCTGCCGCTGTTGGAATCACCAGAGTATCTGCTTGGTAGAGAAATACTCAGTTCTGATCCAAAAACTGCCAAGGGTATTGGGACATCAGGACCTGAGGCTGGTGAGACTGTGGGAGATGCTGGGAGTGGGACTGTCCTGGCTGAAGGCTGTTGAATTGTGGCAACAAGACGGTAATGGCTGCCACCTGATGCTGGCTGTCTATAGTGAGTTACTGAACGATTCCTGCACGTACTGACACCTATTCTTCCTGCTTGGACTGGGATTGCCGCTTTGATAGTAGTTGTTGCACTGCTCAAGCCATTTCTGCCAAACCAGACTCCACTGACATTAACTGCTCCTCTATTTGACCACAACCTTCAGTTCTGGCTGGTCTTGCTGCTCTGCGAGTAGCTGTTTCCCTGCCTGAGCCACTTCTGCCAACCCAGCCTCCATTGACCTTAACTTCTCTCCTACCTGCCCAACAAAATTCAAGGCTGAGATCCGCTGTTCCGTCTCTGCTGGGTCCATTCAATTGCAGAGTTTTGCTGTCATGGTGTTCGGTGATGGCCCAAGAGAGACACAACAGTGGAATGAACAGTTCATTGAGTTTTAATACAAAAGGAAAAATCATAAACATTCGGCCAATAGGACGCTAACCTAAACTCTCAGACTAAAAGCTAATATTGACAATGTGGCTCAGAAGTTGTAAGTTATTACTAAACTAATACTACTCCTTTGCAGCTTCAATCTAAATTGTAATCTTCTTTTCCGGAATGTGGACTAAGGGAAGCAGATAGCCTTGTCGTCGCTATGCCTTGCTCAAGACTTGACAAGACTTCAACAAAAGGAAGGAAATTAAATACAGTTACAAAGAAACCCTAAATGGCTGAAACATGCATACTCATGAGAGTGACTGCCAACCCCTTTCAGCTGTCCACCTTCGAGTGCACCCAGACTCTACGGCAGAGTCCGTGGTTGTGAAAGACATTTGACTGCTAACTTATTTAGTCGAGCACAAGATCATAGACCCAAAGGCTTGTTCCTGTGTTGTGCTGTTCTATGTTCTATCTTGAATCCTTAAAGAGCTGGTAAAGGAAGAGGCCAATGAGGACTGAAGAAAGATGAAAATTCTGTAATCAAAGCATTGCTGGGATGTTGAGTATCTTTAAGCTTGACCATGTGGTTCTCTGTATTTCATATGTCTAGATTTCAATCTTAATTCAATCAAGGAGTTATGCGGCGTGTCTGCCTTGTGGGAGGTGTAACTGGTATTTAATCAGGTTTAAGAAAAAACACCTCAATAGTCCCATCTTCCTTTTCTTATATTGTAATGCCTTTCTGAATGCTGAAGTATTTTGATGAATCTTAGGTGATTTTCTAACCACAAATTTAATTTCTCATACACTCTCTTTAGGATGCTGGCATAGATCTGACAGGGTGAATGTCGTCCTGTGTTGTAGAAGGCACAGCATAGAAATTTGCATTAAGGAAAAAGAAAACAATATTAACTTATCGTTGGGCTATTATATATGCACAGTTTCATCTGTATTATTGTTGGATAGGAATACCAATCACTGCATAGAAAGGTTTGATTGGGAACTCTGTTATGCATTCTGTGTTTGAAACAATTCAATTGCTATATTGAATGGATGGAAACACTCTAAAAATAGCAATATGCTGGGGGTATCATAAGAATCTAAATTGATGTGATATGTCATGACAAAAAGCAATCCTCCTGATGGATTTAGGCCAGAGCCACAAGGCAAAATGTTAAATTTTCTTGTACCACACCATTTGAGTGATGATTTGTTTAACAACATTGTGCAGAAACTAAAGATTACATTAACTAAAGCTGTTAAAAATAGCTGAACATTGTAAGTGTGGAACAAGGAGCCAGAAACAAAGTGAAACTATTAGTGCGTGTATTGTTGAACCATTTGGCATCCTAAATCAGTGATCAGATAATTGCACTGTGGAGAACTTCTTTGACTGGTGTCTAATTCCTGCTGTTGTTGCCAAAGGACACTTCCCTGTGAAAAAGAGCAATACCAGTTGCACTTCATCAAAGTCAAAGTAATTATGGAATTTGAGCAAGACTCACTTTTATATGACATAAATCAATACTGAAAAAATGATACATGAAGGAAAAGTGGAATCTGTGAGAAATAAACAGTGCTTGGTCAACATCTAAAAGAATATGCTTACCTTTCAGATGTACTTTATAACTTCTTAGTGTCAGAGTCATAGAACTACAGTATACAGCATGGAAACAGGCTTTTCAGCCCATTTTGGCTGAGCTGACCAAGTTGCTTAACCGAGTTGGTCCAATTTGCTTGTTTTTGGCTCATATCACTTTATACCCTTCCTATCCATGTACCTATCCAAACACCTTTTAAATGTTGTAATTTTTCATCGGAACTCCCATGACAGACCTCAAAGCTGATTTACTTTGATTTTTTAAAAAATTAGTTTGTCATTACCTTTTTGACAAGGTTACCTTGAAATGCTATCAGGAATGTTTTCTCAGAAATGCCTGACACGAGTGCGGTCAGGTGCTGCAAGCTTAAAGGTTCACATGAACTGTGTTTCACTTAGGTTCAGGATGATTCCCAAGTGTCCACTCACTGAATAGAAACATTAATCTTCTACGCCGGAAATCTCTGCTCATGTTGCCATATACCCTCACTGCCAAATGATTATTCTTATGTACAAGCATAAGAGTTAAAAATACACGTGGACTAAGATGTTAACTGTCCTATGCTATCACCAGTGGGATCATACAGTACATGCATCCCATTTCAAACTACTGAGTTTATTTAAACCACATAACATTGATTTTTTTTTACATATACCCCTGTAAATGGATCTTGAAGTACTCACCATGGTTTTGTGTAGTTTTAACATTGAAATAAGGTGCTCTTAAAGGATGACAATGTGCTGTAGATGCACAGTGGAGAGTATCCTGACTGGTTGCATCAAGATCTGGTATGGAGACACTAATGCCCAAGAATTGAAAAGTTTGACAGAAAGTGGGGAATACAGCCCAGTCCATCACAGACAAAGCCCTCCACATCACTGAGCACATTTACAAGGAGCACTGCTGGAAGAAAGCAGCATCCATCATTAAGGACGCCCACCATCCAGGCCATGCTCTCTTCTCACTACTGCCATCAGGCAGGAGGTACAGGAGCCTTAGGTCCTACACCACCAGGTCCACGAACAGCTCTTACATTATAACCATTAGGTGCCTGAACCAGGGTGGATAACTTCATTCAACTCTACACAGAACTGATTTCACAAATTACAGACTCTTTTCAAGGACTTTACAACTCATGTTCTTAGTAATATCTATCGATTTAGTTGTGTATTTATCTATTTTTTCATATTTACACAGTTTGTCCTTTTTGCATACCAGTTGTCTGTCAATCATTATGTGTAACTTTTGATTGGTTCTATTATATTTCTTTGTTCTGTGTATGCCTGCAGGAAAATGAATCTCAGGGTAGTATATGGTGGCATATATATACTTTGATAATAAATTTACCTTGAACTTTTATAATTTATATCTAAACATATATGCATCAAACTACATATTTTTTAAAGCACATAAAATTGAATTTTAAAATTGAGATAAAGTGCTTGTAAAGGCTGACGTGATAACAATTCAATCTATTCAACAGAGCAGTTCTGCTTTGTTCCCTCTCCACCTGTCAACAGTCCAAGTAAAACAAGTAACAGGCCACCTAGTGGTCAATCAAAGACACAACTTACGGAACGAGACTTGTTAGTTACACAGTCCCTATGAAGTCATACTTTGAAGGAGTGTACACACGCACACGGAAAACAAATGGGGATCAGTAAGTTTGAGACCAAAAACTATCAAAACTAATGTAGAATACTCAAACTAGCATCCTAAACAAGAGGATATTTGAAGTCCAAAGTAGAAATAGGTTTATTGCTGTCACATGCACAGAGATACAGTGGAAAAAACTTGTCTTGCATATGATTCCTACAGATCTTGTTACAACAGTGCATTGTAGTACATGGTAAAACAATATCAGAGTGAAGAGTAGAGGGTAATGCTACAGACAAAGTGCAATGCAGGTAAACAATAAGGTGCACGTTATTAAAGAGATATATGTCAAATGTCATCCCATCATACAAGAGAAACATTCAATTGTCTTAAAGGTAGAATCTGTCCTTGAGCCTTGTGGCATGTGTTTCCAGGGTTTTACATCTTCTGTCCGATGGGAGAGGGAAGAAGAGCGAATATCCTTGGAGGATAGGGTCTTTGATTATGATGGCTGCCTTAATGAGGCAGAGACAAGTGCAGACAGAATCCATGGAGGGGATGCTGGTTTTTATGATTTGACCACAACTCTGCAGTTTCTTGTGGTCACGGCAGAGTAGTTGACATACCAAGCTATGATGTATCTGGATATGATGCTTTCTCTGGTGCACCAATAAAAATTGATGAGGGTCAAAAGAGACATGCATAATTTCTTAAGTCTCCTGAAGAAGTAGAGGCATTGGTGAGCTGTCTTGGCCATGGAATTAATGTGGTTGGACCAGGGTAGACTGTTTCTACAGTAAGTATGGATACATTCTAGCCCATCACAAATAAAATCAAACTTACTGAAGTTCTTAGAGGATATAACGAGCGTGGTGGATAGAGGGGAACAGATGGGCATTATTAACTTGGTTTTCCAGAAGATGTTCGATAAGGTGCCACATAAAAGACTTACCTATAAGATAAGGATGCCTAAAGTTGGGAGTGATATAATAGCATGGATAGAGGATTGGTTAACTAATAGAAAGCAGAGAGTTTGGATACATGGATATTACTCTGGTTGGCAATCAGTGGTGAGCAGTGTGCCACAGGGGTCAGTGCTGGGCCCACAACTGTTCACGATAAACATTAATGATCTGGAAAAGGGGACCGAGTGTAATGTATTTAAGTTTGCTGATAATACTAAATTGAGTGGAAAAGCAAATTGTGCTGAAGATACGGAGAGTCTGCAGAAAGATATAGATAGGTTAAGTGAGTGGGCAAGGATCTGGCAGAAGGAGTCCAATGTTGGTAAATGCAAGATCATCCACTTTAGAAGGAAAAATGAAAGAGCAGATTATTATTTAAATGGTAAAAAATTGCAGCATGCTGCTCTGCAGAGGGACTTGGGGGTGCTTGTGCATGAATCACAAAAGGTTGATTTACAGGTGTAACAGGCTATGAAGAAGGCAAATGGAATGTTGGCCTTCCTTACTAGAGGGATTGAATTTAAGAGCAGTGAGGTTATGTTGCAACTGTACAGGGAACAGATGAAGCCGCATCTGGAGTATTACGTGCAGTTCTGGTCTCCTTACTTGAGGAAGGATATACTGGCTTTGGAGCTGGTGCAGAGGAGGTTCACCAGGTTGATTCCAGAGATGAGGGGGTTAGACTATGAGAAGAGATTGAGTTGCCTGGCACTGTACTCACTAGAATTCAGAAGAATGAGAGGAGATCTTATAGAAACATATAAAATTATGAAAGGGATAGATAAGATTGAGGCAGGAAATGTGAGACTAGAAGTAGGGGACATAGCCTCAAGATTCTGGGGAGTAGATTTTGAACGGAGATGCGAAGGAACTGCTTTTCTCGGAGAGTAGTGAATCTGCGGAATTCTCTGCCCAATGAAGCAGTGGGGGCTATCTCAGTAAATATATTTCAGATAAGGTTAGATAGATTTTTGCAAAGTAGGGTTATGAGAAAAAGGCAGGTAGGTGGAGATGAATCCATGGCCAGATCAGCCATGATCTTATTGAATGACGGCATAGGCTTGACGGGCCAGATGGGATACCCCTGCCCCTATTTCTACGTTCTTAAGCCCTCTCCACTTTTGGGCACATCTACATGGAGCACTGTTGTGGGAAAGCAGGGACCATTATCAAGGACACCCACCATCCAGGCTATGCCTCCTTCTTGACGCTGCCATCAGGAAGGAGGTACAGGACCCACGTGTCCAGGTTCAGGAACAGTTATTACCCCTCAACCATCAGGCTCTTGAACCAGAGGGGATAACTTTACTCAACTTCACTCACCCCAACACTGAACTGTTCCCATAACATCACTTTCAAGGACTCTTATGTTCTCAATATTTATTGCCTATTTATTTATTTGTTTTTTTGTTTATTATTTCTTATGTATTTGCACAGTTGGTTGTCTTTTGAACATTGGTTGTTTCTCTGTCTTGTGTGTGATTATTCATTAATTCTGTTGTCTTCTTTGTATTTACAGTGAATGCTCACAAGAAAATGAATCTTGTAATGTAAATTTACTTTGAACTTTGAACTCTGGTGATGTTCGCTCCTTGGAATTTTAAACCTGCAACCTCTCAATCATTGATGTAAGCAGGAGCATATACACTGACCTTCCTTCCTGAAGTCAATGACCAACTGCATCCGGTGCTCCCAATGTGGCCTTCTATGTATTGGCGAGACTCGACGCAGACTGGGAGATCGTTTCGCTGAAAGGGCCCCAGACAGTCCTTCCAGGTGAGGCGACACTTCACCTGTGAGTCAGCTGGGGTGATATACTGCATCCGGTGCTCCCGATGTGGCCTTCTATATATTGGCGAGACATGACACAGACTGGGAGATCGTTTTGCTGAACACCTACGCTCTGTCTGCCAGAGAAAGCAGGATCTCCCAGTGGCCACACATTTTAATTCCACATCCCATTCCTATTCTGATATGTCTATCCACGGCCTCCTCTACTGTAAAGACAAAGCCACACTCAGGTTGGAGGAACAACACCTTACATTCCGTCCGGGTAGCCTCCAACCTGATGGCATGAACATTGACTTCTCAAACTTCCGCTAATGCCCCACCTCCCCCTCATACCCCATCTGTTATTTATTTATATACACACATTCTTTTTCTCTCTCTCCTTTTTCTCCCTCTGTCCCTCTGACTATACCTCTTGCCCATCCTCTGGGTTTCCCCCCCTCTCCCTTTTCCTTCTCCCTGGGCCTCCTGTCCCATGATCCTCTCATATCCCTTTTGCCAATCACCTGTCCAGCTCTTGGCTCCATCCCTCCCCCTCCTGTCTTCTCCTATCATTTTGGATCTCCCCCTCCCCCTTTCAAATCTCTTACTAGCTCTTCTTTCAGTTCGTCCTGACGAAGAGTCTCGGCCCGAAACGTCGACTGTACCTCTTCCTGGAGATGCTGCCTGGCCTGCTGCGTTCACCAGCAACTTTGATGTGTGTTACTTGAATTTCCAGCATCTGCAGATTTCCTCGTGTTTGCGTTTTTAAACCAACTCTTTTGCTTGGTTGATATTAAGGGAAAGATTGTTGTCATGTCACCGTATCACTGGACTATCTATCTCCTTACTGTACTATGACACATTGTTACAAACGAATGCTGGAATTTTTTTTTGCCTTCATCTAATTAATCGTATTTTAAGTACCTAACTGAGGTGACAATTGAGGTTGCAAATTTAATATCTCCATTTGAATCTCTCATTTCTTTAGTTAATACAAAGAAATTTCTTCATTAAAATAATTCTAATATATTTAGGTTTCTTTCTTCATTTTATTTTCTCCTGAAAAAAAAAATCATCTTATGAAAACTGAATCTACTTTTATTGTTGAAGTTGGTAACTGCCAGCTGTAGTCATGCCAAGCATTCACTTATATAGAACTTGCTATCAATGATCTAATGTTAATTAGCAATATGTTTCTGAAAGCAATGAAAGCTCTTCATTATGAATAGTTCCTTTCTCATATACTAACACTGAAACTTAAAAAAAACATTGATGTCTGCGTTGTTAAATCAGCAAGTTCATAAATGTGTCAAGTACAATAATGCAACATTAATTACAAAGCGCAGTTAATGCGACAAATCAACTCATTATGTCTCCCTTTCATATTTGAATATATTAGAGAAAATATAAAAAAAATCAGGATTTCACATTGTCAAGTGCATTCACTAAGTATGTTCCTACAGTTATGACATAACAGATCTTCATTAATTGCAACCTGCTTTCCGGGCTAGACTATGAACTTATTCAATGTAGGAACTCTCAGTGGAATAGCATTCCTTAGGCAGGGAGTACTCTTTCCCCTTATGAGCTTCAGAAGCAGTTAATAAAGAGAGTGATTTTGCACAAATTGCTATTGCCTGAATTTATCTGGGATGAGAAATGTCAATTGAATATTAACTAGTCTCGAAGCAATTAGTATGGAAAAGATTATTAATAAGTCCTATTGAATTCAGGAAACAAATGTGTTTGGTGGGTTCTGGAATAACCACAGGTGTTACAACCACATATCAGTCAATTATCTAGTAGCCACTGAGTGAAGGAACCAGTGCCAATTAAGCTTGGAGTCACCATAGAGCAGGATCTATGTATTGATCAATACAGAAGCAAGTTTTGGAAAAACCAGTGGATAAATACTAGTTTTCTGTTGCGTTCGATTGTCAGTATGGATCGGACATTAGAAAAGTATCAATAGTCAGATAATCAACATGTTGACTACAAATTGCTTCTATTTTGAAAATAACGAGGACTTGAAACTCACTAATACAAACCTGAAATATATGATCTCATGCTGTTGAAAACTATTTTGAGTTGAATCGTGCAAATTTAAAGATATTTCTGAATATCTTACCACTCAACAGGAAAATTGTCACTTTGTTTTACAGTGGGATTTTTTTAAGCGCTTTTTGGCTTAAAATGATATCAATAATAGCAATATGCAAAATTCATTTACATTTAGACTTTCCACCCAACCTTGAGGATGAACCAAGGTTATCAACCCTATTTACTCTCAAACCATATAATACAAAGACTCACTTCTGTGCATTTTAGAAGGTTACACAGAGTTGCCAGAAGGAAGTCACTGAAGCAACTTAATTGAGCAGAGGAGACTGCATTGACTTTTCCTTCAGCTATAGGGGCATGCAGAGTGGCTAAAGGCATTTCATACATTGCAGGATCTCCCAGAGTGTAGCCTTCATAAATTGCACTCGTGCACTCACGGTAGGGAGATCGGGATCTGTATGATCGAGCTCAGAATGAGCCAAAAGGTTTACAAGTTGATGATGGGTGTAACAGGAACGTAAGGAAGGACAAGCCAATGATTAGGTACAAATATAGACAGAGCAAAGGGTTAAATTGTACACAGAGACAAAATTCAAAAGGGCGAAGAATGCAGGACTGAAGGTGCTGTATTTAAATGCATGCAGCATTCGGAATAAGCTAGATGAACTCGTGGCACAATTAGAGATTTGTCGGTATGGCATTGTAGGCATCACTGAGTCAAGGCTGAAAGACGACCATGGTTGGGAGCTTAACATTAAAGGATATACTTTGTATCGAAAAGACAGGCAGGAAGGCATAGGCGGTGGTGTGGCTCTGTTAGTAAGAGATGGAAATACATCTTTAGGAAGAGGTGACATAGGGTCAAAGAATGTTGAATCTTTGTGGTTAGAGTGAAGAAATTGTAAGGGTTGAAAGAAACATTATGGGAATCATTTTTTGATTTCTCTAGTGCCTTCAATACAATCTAGTCAATTCTTTTGAGAAGCTGCAGAGGGTTGGCATGGACAAATCTACTATCTCCTGGATTACTGGTTACCTGACAGGTTTGTAAGGCTGGGTAGTTCTCTGTCTGAGATGTGGTGAGTGATACTGGAATCCCACAAGTGACTGTCCTGTCTCCGTTGCTGTTCACCTTGTGCAGGTTGGGGGAGCAGCATCAGCACTGTCACAAGGATCGTTACAGAAAATATTTCCTACCAACTGCTATAAGCATATACAACAGTTCATCTATGTGACAGGAGAACACTCATCATAGTACAATAGTTTGTTTTATTACTTTGTACATTATTATTGCACATTGATAAATTATTGTGTATATTATTATGCACTATTATTAGTTAAGTTTGCACACTGCTAGGTGTGTTTTTAAATGTTGATGTAACAAAAGAATTTTGCACTTGGAGTTTAATAAAGTATTTATTATATATTATTATAGGCCTCCAAATGGTAGCCAAGATGTGGGGTTGAGATCTTCCAGCAAAGTGAGCTAGAGAAGGCACATAATAAGTGTAATGTCACATTTGTAATGGGGAACTTCAATATGCAGGGGATTGGGAAAAATCAGGTTGGTGTCAGATCAAATGAGAGGGAATTTGTTGAATGCCAATGCGATGGCTTTTTAGAGCATCTTGTGCTTGATCCTACTATCTTAGATTGGGTGTTATATAATTAGCCAAATCTTATTAGGGAGCTTAGGAGGCAGTGATTAAAATATGATTCAATTCATACTGCAATTTGAGAGGGAGACACATTACACACATATTAGTATTGCAATGGAATAAAGGGAATTGCAGAGGCATGAGACAGGAGCTTGCCCAGGTAGATTGGAGAAGGATACTGGCGGGGGTGACGGCAGAGTAGAGATGGCTGAAGTTTCTGGGAATATTTCACAAAGTGCAAGAAAGATATGTCCCACAGAAGTTCTCATATGGCAGGGATAGGCAACTGTGAATGACAAGGGAAGTGATCACAATATGATTGAGTTCAACCTGAAATCTGATAGGGAGAAAGCAAAGTCTGATGTAGCTGTATTTCAGTAAAGGAAATGACAGTGGTATGAGCGAGGAGTTGGCCAAAGTAAATTGGAAGGAACTGCTGACAGGGATAACAGCAGAGCCGCAAGGATGCGAGTTTCTGGGAAAAATGAAGGTGCACGACAGATTTATTCCAAAAATGAAGGAAGACTCAAATGGCAAAATAGTACAAATGTGGCTGACAAGATAAGTGAAAGCTAATGTAAAAACATAAGGGAGTGCATTAAACAAAGCAAAAATTAGCGGGTAGATAAAGGATTGGGAATCCTTTAAACACCTACAGAACAGAAATCACTAGGAGGGAAAAGATGAAATATGAAAACAAGCCAGCAAACAATATCAAAGTGGATAGTAAAAGCTTTATCAAGTATGTAAAAATAAGACAAAAATGGATATAGAACCACTAGAAAATGAGGGCAGAGAAATAATAACAGGGGACAAGTAGATGGCAGATGAACAAATGAGTATTTCACACTAGACTTCACTGTGGAAGACACTAGCAGTGTGCCAGGTGTTGAAGGGTGTGAGGGAAAAGAGGTGAGTGTGGATTCTATTACAAGGAAGGTGGTG
This sequence comes from Mobula hypostoma, assembly GCF_963921235.1. Lineage (NCBI taxonomy): Eukaryota > Metazoa > Chordata > Chondrichthyes > Myliobatiformes > Myliobatidae > Mobula > Mobula hypostoma. The sequence goes on along the minus strand of NC_086099.1, from coordinate 32,906,354 downwards.
CTCAAAAAGCTGAAACACCTAAGGGTACGCAAGTCACCTGGACCAGATGGACTGCACCCTAGGTTTCTGAAAGAGGTAGCAGTAGAGATCATGGAGGCATTAGTAATGATCTTTCAAGAATCATTGGACTCTGGCATGGTACCAGGGGACTGGAAAATTGCAAATGTCACTACGCTCTTTAAGAAAGAGGGAAGGCAGCAGAATGGAAATTATAGACCAGTTAGACTGACTTCAGTGGTTGGAAATATGTCGGCATTACTTGTTAAGGGTGAGGTTATGGAGTACTTGGTGATACAGGACAAGATAGGAAAAAGTCACCATAGTTTCCTCAAGAGAAAATCCTGCCTGACAAACCTGTTGGAATTCTTTGAGAAGATTACAAGTAGGATAGATAAAGGGGATGCAGTGGATGTTGTATATTTGGACTCTCAGAAGGCCTTTGACAAGGTTGCTTACCGAATTAAGAGCCCATGGTATTGCAGGAAAGTTACGAACATGGTTAGAGTATTGGCTGATTGGTAGGAGGGAGCAAGTGGGAATAAAAGGATCCTTTTCTAGTTGGCTACCAGTGACTTGTGATGTTCCACATGGGTCAGTGTTGGGACCACTTCTTATGCTCTGTATCAATGATTTAGATAATGGAATAGGTGGCTTTGTTGCCAAGTTTGCAGATGATATGAAAATAGGTGGAGGGGCAGGTAGTGTTGAGGAAAACGATGGCTGCAGAAGGATAAAGACAGATTAGGAGAATGGGCAAGAAAGTGGCAAATGAAATGCAATGTTGGAAAATACATGGTCATGCACTTTGGGTAGTAGAAATAAATGTGCAGACTATTTCCTAAATGGGGAGAAAATCCAAAAATCTGAGATGCAAAGGGCCTTGGGAGTTTTAGTGCAGAACATCCTAAAGGTTAACTTCCAGGATGAATCAGTGGTGAGGAAGACAAATGCAATGTTAGCATTCATTTCAGGAGCTCTAGAATACAAGAACAGGGATGTGATAGAGGCTTTTATAAGGTACTGGTGATTCCTCACCTTGAGTATTGTGAACAGTTTTGAGCTCCTCATCTTATAAAAGATGTGCTAGCATTGGAGAGGGTTCGGGGGGGTTTATGAGGATGATTCCAGGAATGAAAGGGTTCTCCTATGAGGAACATTTAATGGCTCTTTGTCTGTACTCACCAGAATTTAGAAGGATGAAAGGGGATCTTATTGAAACCTTTTGAATATTGAAAGGCCTAGACAGAGTAGATGAGGAAAGGATTTTTCCCTTGGTGGGGGAGTCTAGGATAAGAGGGCACAGCCTCAGGATAGAGGGGCTTCCATTTAAAATAGAGAAGCAGAGAAATTTCTTTAGCCAGATGGTGGCAAATTTGTGATATTTGCTACCACAGGCAGCCATAGAGGGCAGGACATTGGGTGTATTTAAGGCAAAGATTATAAGTTCTTGATTGTACACTGCAGCAAAGGTTTATGGGGAGAAGGCCAAGGAGTGGGTCGGGGGGGGGGTGGGGAAGAGAAGAAAAATGATCAACTATGATTGAATGGCAGAGCAGACCGATGGACCAAATGGCCTAACTCTGCTCCTATGCCTTATGGGACTGCACAAAAGCCAAAGAAAGGGCATGTAATATAGCAAAAGTGAGTGGGAGGTTGGATGATTTGGAAGCTTTTAAAATCCAGCAAAGGCAACTAAAATCTACAAGGGAATAGATGAAATATGAGTGCAAACTAGCCAATAATATAAAGCAGAATACTAAAGGTATTTTCAGTCATAGAGAGTAAAAGGGAGGTGAGAGTTGATTTTGGACCATCGGAAAATGACATTGGTGAGGTAGCAATCGGGGACAAAGAAATGGCAGATGAACTTAACGAGTACTCTGCCTCAGTCTTCACTGTGGAAGACACCATCAGTGTGCCAGAGGTCAGTGAGTGTCAGGGAGCAGGAGTGAGTGCCATTGTTATTACAAAGGAAAATGCTAGGCAAACTCAAAGGTCTTAAGACAGATAAGTCACCTGGACCAGTTGAACTACATCCAGAGTCCTGGGAGAGGTTGCTGAAGAGATAACAGATGCATTGGTCATGATCTTTCAAGAATCACTTGATTCTGGTGTGGTCCTGGAGGACTGGAAAATTACAAATGTTACTTCACTCTTAAAGAAGGCAGGAAGGCAAAAGAAAGGAAGTTATAGGCCAGTTAGCCTAACCTCAGTGGCTGGTAAAGTGTTGGAGTCTATTATCAAGGATGAGGGTTCTTGGAGACTGATGATAAAATAAGTCAATGTTAGCATGGTTTCTGTGAAAGGAAATCTTGCCAGACAAATCTGTTGGAGTTCTATGAGGAAATAATAATCAGGGCAAACAAAGACAAAGTAGTGGATGTCATTTATTTGGATTTTCAGAGGGTAGGTGACAAGGTGCTATTACATAAGGCTACTTAACAAGATGAAATCCTATGTCATTACAGGAAAGATTCTGGCATGGAGAGCAGAATAGCTGACAGGCAGGAGGAAGTGAGTGGGAATAAAGAGGACTGCTCTTGTTGGCTACCAGAGACTAGTGGTGCTCCTTAGGGGTCAGTATTGTCACAAAGGGTGCTCGGAACAGACCCAAGTGTAAGACACAGACACTGAAGTACAAGGAACAGGACTTGACTAGAGTAGGGACAGGACAGGATTCAGGCAAGGAGCAGGGTGAAGAATGCAGACTTGGACTAGGGAAAGCAGGAACAGGACAAGGAACCATGGACAAGGAGACAAGGCTTGGACTCCAAGCCCAAGACTGGACACAGACCCAGAACCTGGGTCTTGCCTTGGGCTCAGACTCTGGAACCAGGCAAGGACATGACATGGCTTCAGGACAGGACATGGCTGGGTTCTCAAGTCTTGAGCTTGGCTGCAGGATCATCAAGGCCAGGGTTCTCAGAGCTCAGAGACAGACTGGAAACTGAATATCAACATCAAGCCAGGACTTATCCTTTGATAAGCCAGGACTCAACTTCATCTCCACACCAAGGTGGGACAGGTCTCTCCATCAGGTAACAGCAGAACAGCCAGACTTACCCAACAGAGGCAAGGACAAGACAGGACCCCCCCCCCCACAGGGCAACAGCAAAACAGCCTGGCTTACTCCACAGAGGCAACCTCAGCTGGCTACAGAAACAGCCAGATCCCTACCTAGCTCAGAGTGGGTGGAAGCCACTCAGCTGGCCCAGGAAGCAGCCAAATCCATACCACAAAGACTACTCCAACAAATGGCAACAAGGTTCCATGAAGCAGTGGTCCTCCAACCAGGCCTAGAGATCATGAATAGTTCACTAGCCTTCCATCAGCAGGTTACTCCAAGGGGTCTGACAAAACAAACCAGCAGCCCACACTCAACCCCAAGGCTACTTATATTGCAAGCCCAAAGATGGGAATCAGGTGCCTATGATTAACTCAAACAAGGGACAGCTGGAAGACCCGGAGTCCTGAGTCCATAGACTGGACCGTGAACCAGAATGTGGACTTCACAGACTGGTCCATGACAAGTATTGGGACCGCTACCTTTCGCATTGTTTGTCAGTGATTTAGATAGTGGAGTTCATGGCTTTGTGGCAGTGTTCGTGGATAATATGAAGATAGGTGGAGGGGGCGGTAGTGCTGAGGAAGCAATGTGATTAGACAAAATGGAAGAATGGGAAAAAAAGAGGCAGATGGAATACAGTGTTGGGAAATGTATGATAATGCATTTTGGTAAAACATAGAAACATAGAAAAATCTACATCACAATACAGGCCCTTCGGCCCACAAAGTTGTGCCGAACATGTCCCTACCTTAGAACGACCTAGGCTTACCCATAGCCCTCTATTTTTCTAAGCTCCATGTACCTATCCAAAACTCCTTAAAAGACCCTATCGTATCCACCTCCACCACCGTTGCCGGCAGCCCATTCCACGCACTCACCACTCTCTGCGTAAAAAACTTACCCCTGACATCTCCTCTGTACCTGCTTATAAGCACCTTAAAACAATGCCCTCTCGTGCTAGTCATTTCAGCCCTGGGAAAAAGCCTCTGACTATCCACACAATCAATGCCTCTCAGCACTTTATACACCTCTATCAGGTCACCTCTCATCTTCCGTCGCACCATGGAGAAAAGGCCGAGTTCACTCAACCTGTTTTCATAAGGCAGCCAACTGTAAATCTCTTTTGCACCCTTTCTATGGTTCCCACGTCCTTCCTGTAGTGAGGCGACCAGAACTGAGCACAGTACTCCAAGTGGGGTCTGACCAGGGTCCTATAGAGCTGTAACATTACCTCTCAGCTCGTAATCTCAATCCTACAATAGATGAAGGCCAATGCACTGTATGCCTTCTTAACCACAGAGTCAACCTGCGCAGCTGCTTTGAGCGTCCTGTGGATTCGGACCACAAGATCCCTCTGATCCTCTGTAAGAGGAACAATAGTGCAGACTATTATCAAAATGGGCAGAAAATCCAAATATTAGAGGTGTAAAGGGAATTCGGAGTCCTCGTGGATAACTCCGAGAAGGTTAATTCACAGGTTGAGTCTGTGGTAAAGAAGGCAAATGCAATGTTGGCAATTATTTCAAGGGGAAAAGAGTATAAAAAAAAGAGATAATTTTGAAGCTTTATAAGACACTAGTCAGGCCGCACTTGGAGTATTGTCAACAGTTTTGGGCCTCATATCTCAGAAAGGATGCATTGTCATTGGAGAGAGTCGAGAGGAGGTTCACAAGGATGATTCCAGGAATGAAGGGATTAACATATGAGGAGCATCTGGCAGCTTTGGGCCTGTAGTCACTAGAATTTAGAAGAATGTGCGGGGATCTCATTGAAACCTACCAAAGGTTGAAAGGACTAGATAGAGTAGATGTGGAGAGGATGTTTCCTATGGTGGGGTGTCCAGAACTAGAGGGCACAGCCTCAAAATTGAGGGACAACCTTTTAGAACAGAGATCAGTATGAATTTTTTTAGCCCGAGAGTAAATCTGTGGAACATAGTCTGTGGTGGAGGCCAAGTCCATGGGTATATTTAAGGCGGCAGTTGATAGTTCCCTGTTTGGTCAGGGCATCAAAGGATATAGTGAGAAGGCAGGTGTATGGGATTGAGTGGGATCCGGCATCAGCCATGAGCAGACTCAAAAGTTTCAATTGACTAATTCTGCTCCTATGTCTTATGGTCTTATGGTCTAATTAGAGTTGTAACTGTGGGCAATATATGTTGGTGCTGGAAGCATGGCGACTCCTGGTAAATGCCCAGCACATCCTCAGATTGTGTTGGTCGTTGATGCAAAGTGAAGCATTTCACTGTGTGTTTCAATGTTTCAATGTAGGTGTGACAAATAAAGCTATTATTTTAAAAGTAAGCAATACTATGACCACTTTGCACTGCAATGGACTTTGTTTCTGTTTTGTTATAGTTGTTCTTATGTTCAAATTTTCTATAATTTATGTTTAAACGTAGAAACATTTAAAACTGACAGCACAATACAGGCCCTTCGGCCCATAAAGTTGTGCCGAACATGTCCTTACCTTAGAAATTACCTCAGGATACCCATAGCCCTCTATTTTTCTAAGCTCCATGCACCTATCCAAGAGTCCCTGAAAAGATCCTACTGTATCCACCTCCACCACCATTGCTGACAGCCCATTCCATGCACTTACCACTCACTGCATAAAAACACTTACCCCTGACATCTGCTCTGTACCTACTTCCAAGCACCTTAAAACTGTCTCCTCCTGTGTTAGCCATTTTAGCCCTGGGAAAAAGCCTCTGACTATTCACATGATCTATGCCTCATCATTTTACACACGTCTATCAGGTCACCTCTCATCCTCCGTCGCTCCAAGGAGAAAAAGCCAAGTTCACTCAACCTATTCTCATAATGCTCCCCATTCCAGGCAACATCCTTGTAAATCTCCTTTGCACCCTTTCTATGGTTTCCACATCCTTCCCGTAGTGAGGCGACCAGAATTGAGCACAATACTCCAAGTGGGGTCTGACCAAGTTCTATATAGTTATAACATTACCACTTAGCTCTTGAACTCAATCCCATGGTTGATGAAGGGCAATACACCGTATGCCTTCTTAACCACAGTGTCAACCTGCACAGCAGCTTTCAGCGTCCTATGGACTCAGACCCCAACATCCCTCTGATCCTCTACATTGTCAAGAGTCTTACCATTAGTATTATATTCTGCCATCATATTTGAACTATCAAACTGATCCACCTTACACTTACCTGGGTTGAACTCCATCTGCCACTTCTCAGCCCAATTTTGCATCTTTTTGATGTCCCGCTGAAAACTTTGACAGCCCTCCACTCTCTCCACAACACCCCAAACCTTTGCGTCATCAGTAACTTTACTAACCCATCCCTCCACTTCCTCATCCAGGTCATTTATAAAAATCACCAAGAGAAGGGGTGCCAGAATAGATCCCGAGGCACACCATTGGTCACCGACCTCCATGCAGAATATGATCCATCTACAACCACTCTTTGCCTTTCAATTCTGGATCCACAAAGCAAGGTTCCCTTGGATCCCATGCCTCCTTACATTCTAAATAAGCCTTGCATTGGGTACCTTATCAAATACCTTGCTGAAATCCATATACACTATACCTATTGCTCTACCTTCATCAATGCGTTTAGTCACATCCACAAAAAATTCAATCAGTCTCGCAAGGCACCAACTGCCTTTGACAAAGCCATGCTGACTACTCCTAATCATATTATGCCTCTCCAAATGTTCATAAATCCTGCCTCTCAGGACCTTCTCCATCAACTTACCAACCACTGAAGTAAGACTCATTGGTCTATAATTTCCTGGGCTATCTCTACTCCCTTTCTTGAATAAGGGAACAACATCTGCAACGCTCCAATCCTCCGGAACCTCTCCCATCCTCATTGATGATGCAAAGATCATCACCAGAGGCTCAGCAGTCTTCTCCCTCATCTCCCACAGTAACCTGGAGTATATCTTATCCAGTCCCGCTGACTTATCCAACTTGATGCTTTCCAAAAGCTCCAGCACATCCTCTTTCTCAATGTCTATATGCTCAAGTTTTATCAGTCCGCTGTAAGTCATCCCTACAATCGCCAAGCTCCTTTTCTGTAGTGAATACTGGAGCAAAGTATTCATTAAGTACCTCCGCTATCTCCTCTGGTTCCATACACACTTTTCCACTGTCACACTTTATTGGTCCTATTCTCTTCTATTCTTTATTGGTCTTATCCTCTTGCTCTTCACATACTCATAGAATGCCTTGTGGTTTTCCTTAAACCAGCTCGCCAAGGTCTTTTCATGGCCCCTTCTGGGTCTCCTAATTTCATTCTTAAGCTCCTTCCTGCTAGCCTTATAGTTTTCTGGATCTCTATCATTACCTGGATTTTTGAATCTTTTGTGAGCTTTTCTTTTCTTCTTGTCTAAATTTTCAACAGCCTTCGTACACTATGGTTCCTGTGCCCTACCATCCTTTCCCTGCCTCATTGAATTTAACTTATGTCTTCCTTGTGAATGCTGTGTCTCCAATGCTATGTGTCTGTGATGTTGCTGAAGTAAGTTGTTTTAGTACACCCATGCATACATGTACATGCATATGACAAAAGACATTTGGAATTTGACTTTGAAGCTGCCCCCTTAGCTGGTAACTCATCAACCACCCTAACCATTTGTTCATGGTGTTATAGAGTAATAAAAATGGGCATTTTGGCCCAACTGATCCATGCCAACCATGCTGTCTACCTACGTTACCCTCACTTGGCTGCATCAGGTCCATGTCTCTTTATTCTTTTCCTGTCCTAGTACCTGTCAGAATAACAGCGTAATTCTAGTTGTACCTACCATAAATTAACTTATAAATTAATAAGGTGATTTATAAACAGGAAAGTTCTAAATTTAAATGTTTTTCATTAGGAAGAAGGAACGTAAAGCTCTTTTACTCAAAAAATTCCAAAGCATCAAAATATTCAAAAATTACTTAAGCATTAAGAAAGGCATTCAGAGTTAAGCAGGCCGAACAGTCGGGGAACAATATGGGCCAACACAAGACAGCTAAAACAAAGGCTGTATTCTTTCAATTCCCATTAACCCCCTGTGATACAGTGAGGCTCAATGTGATGTCTTACAGATGAAATCAGGATCAGGATACGCAAGGTCATATACTCAGAGAGAGGTGTGAAATGTACTTAGGTGGCTGACAGTACCTGTGCTGGGAAACAGTGGATGAATGGTCTATAACAGTAGATGATTTCAGCATTCAAATCACTGGACATTTTAGAATAACCTTATTTCTCACTATTGAATCAGGCATCTTAGATTTAAGGTATGTTAAACACTGAAGCACGGGTAAGAGGAAGCAATAGGTGAAGATGCCTTACATCTCTAACTCATGCAAGAGGTTGGGAGGTACCAAACTTGCTTCTTAGATATATTAAACATCATCATTGACACATTTGAAGAGCTGTCATTTGATCTGCCATGTTTCTAACAAGCATGAAGCTCAATGTATTGGAGTTTTGGACACGTTCTTCCAGCTGATTTTGCTTTTCTTCCTTACCTCGTGCATTTATTTTATTTTTCAGTACAGTGCAGAGTGCCATTGAGCCTGGAACCTGGACATATCCAATTAACCCCGACCTAATCATGGGACGATTTGCAATGACCAGCTGACATACCCGGTACACCGTTGGACTGTGGGAGGAAACTGGAAGACTCGGAGAAAACCCATTTATTCCACGTACATAGACTCCTGACAGACTGGTGATAGGATTAAACTCTGAATTCATAGTGCCCTGAGGTGATAGCATCACTTTAACCACTACATTGCCATGGTGCTCTTGTTTACTTCAATTGCAATGGCCTGAGCCAGCAAGTTTTGGAATTGCTGACCAGATGACACATCCCAGTAACTTTCGTGAGTGTTCAATCTATCATTTCAGCAATCAAAGCATTGAGAGTCCCCAATCCACATCTCGGGTACTTTCATTTAGGCTTTTTGTATTCAACATCATTTCAGGACTAATGATGCAGGAGGTCCAAGTTCCAAATATGCATTGTGTTGGAGTCTCTGGGAGTCCGATGGGGAAGTAATTCAGCTAGCAGCACAAGTTCATAATTCATATTTTGTATTTGAGAAATTTACCACTTATACCACACACATGGACAGTGTTATCAAAACTCCTGGGAAAAATGGGAAGTATAATTTATTGTATAAAGAATACTTAAATCCATATATAATAATATTTGCTTCAGGCTGTAACATAGGAATGTTCTTCAAAATTATTTCACTTTAACTTACTGACTATAATGAAAACAGTAAACCTTCCAAATAGGCTAAGGTTCGTAAAAGTTGAAAAGTCTGTCATAATACTCATGATTAATGACTGGAGTAGCATTTAGGGCTTTGAAAACCTTTATAGTTATGACATAATTCGGATGCCTTGTGAGGTATTTCCACGTCGGAGATAGATGTCTAATTGGAGTTACCTTAGCTTCAAACGTATGACTCATGTTTAATTATAGCCGACATTTAGACGTGAGCTAAGGAAAAGAAAGGCTTATGCCATGAAATAATGAGGCCTTCCAATGAACAGAATGCTGCTCAGCCCCTAATGATCACAATTCTGACAAGTTGAATTTGACATAATTTTGCTGCTAAATTGAGTCACATATTGGTGAATGGATCTTCTAATTGAGTAGTGAGGAGGGAATCTTTTGTTCCTTTCCGTTTAAATTTCACAGACTGGTGGATTAGTTACAGCCTGTATCTCTGGGAAATGAGCAATTCTTTGACACCTAAATTATGACATCATGACAACATGATCCATGTTCAAACCACCTGTTTGTGCTATGAAAAGAGTTTTTATTTCCCAGGTTATTTGATCTGCTTTGTGTTAACCCCCATGGAACAGTTGTAGATGGTATCTCTAACTTACAAGGCATCTGTTGCAACAATAAACCGAACACATGATGCATCAACTCTGGGCTCTAAGTCTCTGCTCTTAGTAACCTTTGGGACAACAATTACAAATTTCAGACTAAAGTCGAGGATGACTGTATTTTGTGTTATCAGATAAGCTGGAAGAAAATAAATGTTATTTTACTTTTTTGAATAAATGCAAATATTTACGATCTAGAAACAATGAAAGATGCCAGTGCAGAAGGAGGTTATTAGGCCTGATGGATTATGCCCACTGAAATAGGCAATTAAGTCTAGTTATTCATACTAGCTCTTAGTGCTTATCCTTGTCAATTATGGCAGAAGTATTTCAAATTTGGTGAGGTTTTCCTAAATTACATTTCAAAAGTTCAAAGCTTTAATTTCCTTGGCATAAACATCACCGAGGATCTCACATGGTACATAGCAGCTGCGTGGTGAAAAAGGCACAGCAGCGTCTCTTTCACCTCAGACGGTTGAAGAAGTTTGGTATGGACTCCCAGTAACTGTTCCCGAACCTGAACAAGACACAAATCGTGCAAACAATTGATATGAACAACAGTCAAGTCTCAGTTTTGGTTCAGAATGTTGTTGTTCGCTTTAAGTCTTTGCATGATTTGTGTATTTTTCTTCTTTCTCTTGCTCATTGGGCCTTGAACTTTTATTTTTTCTTTAATTGGGTTCTTTCGGGTTTCTTACTTTATGGCTACCTGTGAGCAAACAAATCTCAAGGTTGTAAAACTTATACACTATCTAATAATAAATGTACTTTGAATCTTTGGAATTTACTCTCTGAACCTGTTTCAGGCCAAGAATTCAAGATTAAATCTTGTGGATGGAGAGAAGTCACTTCTACCTGCACCTGGTCCTTGAGTCGAAACAGTTAAATTTAGGCGTATGAGCAGAATACTCTCAATGCTGAAAGTCAGCAATTAGGCAGAGAATTGCAAAACCACTCAGGAGCTCAAGCAACATCTGTTGAGAGCAAAACAATGTTAAAGTTCCGGGATGATACCTTCACACTAAAACTATGGAAGGTCTGTGGATAGAAAGATTGAAGCTGCAGCAAAGTAAAGAGATCAAAAAAGAACAGTGGGTCTCTGACAGACATGAATGTAATAAAAATCAATTGAAATGTGAGACTGCAGTGCTTGACAAATGGAGTGAACATATGAAAAATAAAAAATGAAACATAAATGATTGATTGAGAAGGGATGTGAATGGGAGTGTTGATTCCAGAAGGCTATGGAACACCTAGTCAAAAGGCTCCTATAAATCTGAGCACCCAGATAAACCTTTCCTCAACCACCTCTGTTATAAAGAAAACAATCACAGTTTGTTTGATCTTTCCTTGTAGCTAATATTCTTCAATACTGTAAAGTTCTGAAACTTCCTTTGTACCTACACTTAAATGATTTCACTCTGCATTTAATATGGTGACCATAACAGTACCTATATAGCCATATACCTGGTCAGGTCACTCGTCTGAGTGCTACTGGTACCATGTAACCCAGTACTACCCGTCACATGGTCGGGTGGTTGGCGACTAAACTGGCTCCCCCACCAGGCTTGCCTGGTGAGAAGGGTGGCTACACACCCTTGCAGGATGAAAAACAAGTCCTGTCAAAGAGCAGACGAACCCTCTCGTAGGGTCAACGGCCATCTAGCAAACACGTGCCGTGAAGCGTGGAAAGGGCATCCCTTGTATCAAAGCTTGGTCTGGCCATTCACTGCAACAGAACTTGACCCAGCCGTTTTGGACCCCGCCGTGCCGCTGGATACGGGAGGGGATGTCGAGAGGGTGGGTCTGGACCTGTGAAACCCCCTACTCATCTAAAATCCATTCATGCACACGCTGTTCCTTTCTGAGGGGTGGGTTATCCTAAACCCCACTAACTGACTGAAAGGAACCATCATCACATCATCATCCTATGGGATGGATAGTGAGAGAGAGAGAGAGAGAGGGAGAGAGAGAGAGAGAGAGAGAGAGAGAGAGAGAGAGAGAGAGAGAGCCAGCCATATAGTTCTAGCATGATACTCCATGCTCCCGAAAAGGACATGATTTTGTCTAATTTTTTAATTAATTGGTATTTTACCCTTCAGAACTTATGGAGGGGAACTTCAAGGTTGTTCTGTCCTTCTGTGCTCTTGCTGTTATACCATATCAATGTACATATAATATATAATAGCTTTAAGGGTTCATGTTTACTTTCAGGATTATGACTAATTTCAATCAGAATAATATATAAAATATTTCTATAATATTTCCCCCGTAATATAAAATTGATAATCCGAGTGTTTGTGGTGTGTTGGGGTGTGGCTTCAAATTATACACATGGGTTCATATGTATTTTTATCTGAAATGTTGCTCCTGTCACACTAAGGCAAAATGTGTACAATATGCTTTACAGATATTGACCAAACATATCGGTTTACAAATGAGTTTCATATTTCAGATATCTAGTGAGTTTCTACTCTCATACTTCACCTGTTTTAACGTGGTTTCTGAGCACGGCCAGGTAGTTGGGATGCTCATAAGAGATTTTGTCCTTTGCCACCAATATATGGTGCCATTTTTATTTAGAAGGCTCAGTTAGTGTGGACTGCTATACACAACACTATCAGCCTCAATGGATGTTTTAGCTATAGACACTGGAATGGCACTAAAACTCAAGAGAAAACTCGCAAGAGGCAGCAAAGTTCCTAGAATTTCAGTGAAGAAATCTTTTGTCTTACGCTCAAATAGTCACAAGTTTATAAGTGACCGCTTTGCAGAAGCTTATACCTTATCTTTCACTTGGCCCACCATGAGCTAAGTGTGGTCTTTAAAATACTAGTGGTCAAGAAGAAGGGACAGAGTAATTGCATCATTATGTATTTTTTTATGTACCTTAAAACTGTTGTGACCACAAAGTGTCTGATGCTTAGGTACATCAACATTATGAATAATTTCTATCTGGAAATTGTTCCTTCAAGTTGCAATTAATGGAAGCTCCTGCCACTTTTGACAAAGTTAAATTTGGTCTTTGCAAGGACTGAAGTAGCAACCAAATTGTCTAGTCATTTATTTATTGGTGATAGGGTGTCTGGCTGTGCATATGTTCCAAGTACCATTTTGTAGTTTCAAATAGAACTCATAGTTTAAAAAGTATTCCATTAATAATAAGGTAGAAGCATGTAATTGAATATATTTGTTAGGAATAGGAATAGGGCATATGACCATCAAACCTGCTTCATGTTCAAAAACATCAAATCTGATCTGATTTGTTGACTTTCACACCAGTTTTACGTCCACCTCAAGTATATGTTCACCTCTTTGTCATCAGATATCCGTCTATCTGTGCCTTAAAATATCCAAAGATTCTTCTTTCTCTTGAGAAAGAAAGTTCCAAAGATTCATTGTTGTCTGACTGGAATAAAATTCTTTAAATGGGTGAACCTTTATTATAGAAGAATATTTCTGGATGCAGTAATACAGGTCCACAATTCCTTATCGGAAATCCTTGGGGCCAGTTGCATTTCGGAATTCAGAATTTTTCGGATTTCAGACACCGCCCCCCACACCTCCCGCTACCAAAAGACACGTATGCTCAAGTCCCTTATTTAACCTGACTCAGTGCGGTGGACTTTAGGACCCGGTGGCGCACCAAACCTACACACATCCTCCCATATACTTTAAATCATCTCTAGATAACTTATAATACCTAATACAATGTAAATGCTAGGTAAATAGTTGTTATACTGTATTGTTTAGGGAATAATGACAAGAAAAAATTATTTCCAACAAAAACATTCAATAAAACATAAGAATATACAGCTTTAAATGAACCGAATCAAACACATGGTAAATGACTTATTAGAATAAATGTAGAACGTCACTGTCACTGTCACTATAAAACTTCAGTAACTTGTCTTTCTGTTTATTTAAATCATATACAGTGGTAGTTCCGACACTATTTTCTTCAGTAAGATGCCGCACAGACACACCACGATCAAGCTTCTGCAATAACTCCACTTTCTGCGTTATTGATAATGAAACAGATGTTTCCTTCTCTTTTTCTTATTGTTACTCATAGGGGTATCTGCAGCTCTTTTTGACATTTTCACAGTGAAATTAAACACAAAGTCGACAGTGAACACAAAATATCAGCGAACGGCAAATGCACGTGTAACCAGTATGAACGCTGAGCCACAACTGACGTCTGGCGGCCTCTGCTAGTGCTGCCACGTCACACCTGAGTGACGTCAGCTGTTGGCAAAAAAAGACTTCGGTGTTCAGAGCTTTTTGGATTTCAGAATTTTGGATAAAGGAACGTGCACCTGTATTGCCAAATATATTATACAAAGATCTCCCTTTATTCTTCCTTCCATTCCTTTTCTCTGATTATTCTAGTTGACTATAGTCCCTTTACCAAAACTTTACCAAAGCCAATCAACTATAAAATGAGTTTTATACAGAATTAACCACAATGATCATTGCTCATTGAAAGAACTTTTCTCAAAATCTACATTCAAAAAATCTTTCCTGATATAATTTTCAAAACTCAAGGTGTTGAAATGAAATATTGACTTGGACATGCCAATAGGTTATTGGTGCTTGGGGAAACATATTCTTTTTTTTCTTGCCCAAGTTGTCTGTCAGTCACTTGTAGAACAGCAATAACTCACTGATACCAGTGATCCCAGATTTGCTAAGGCATCTTGGAATCTCAGTTATGGTCTTTAATAAACTGTTGTTCTTTCCAAAGTTGTTTCAGGTGCAATGCATTCAGTAGTTTTTGGTAAGCAGATTCTGACCCAGTGCAAATGTGAGAATTCAATTATTAATCAAAACAAAACACCCTAGATGTTCCTTTCACCTGGTTCAGCTGAGTTGTGAAAATCTGTAACTCTGTTACCACCGAGGAATGAAGAATGCACAATGTGTCTGGAGCTATATTTGTATTATGAATGTTGTAATGGAAACAGAAGAACAACAGCTTATGTCTATTTATCATATCATATAATGTCCCTCAGCACTCCACTGAAGAATAATCAAATAAAAATTGATGCTGAAACAAGGAAGGAGACCTTAAGATTGGTGAACAATATTATGATGAAAGGAGTGGGTTATCGAACTCCAGAGCCTAACAGATAACCGATGAAGGGATGGTGGCCTGTGAGGCAAATCAGTGGAGGTGCACCCAACCAGAGTTACGAGAACATATAATTCTCGTAATGTTGCAGTGCTGGAGGAGGTGATAGATGTATGATGGGGTGAGGCTCTGATGGATTTCAACTTGAGAGTGAGAATTTTAAAAGTGAGGCACTAGTCATAGCGGTTTAACAGGCAGATGGCAGAAGTATGAACAGATGTATTGATCACCTTTTAATTAACTATAGATGTAGGAATTGGAATAGACCATTTTGCCCCTGAGTATATTCCATCATTAAATGGGGTCGTGACTGGTCCATGATCTGACTCCCTGTATTCACTTTTTCCCATATTCCCAGTACCACCGGTTAGTACAATCCTATAAAGATATGGAAATAGAACCATTCTAGTTAGCAAACCACCACCCCCCCCCCCAATCTATTACTCCAGTAACTGCTCTGTAAACACTTTAAACCACTTTTTATAATTCTGTTTACATTGTAAATACATGCTGGTATTTATGTACTTATGCACATATAATTCCATATCGGTATTTTAACTTCTAAATTTATTTTTTATATAATTCTTATGTAATTTATATAATTTTATATATTATACATTTATTTTTTGTGTAAAACTGCCAAAGATATGCTGGAGATAGTAGATAGAAATCCTTGCTGACTTTTCAGTTCTGCATGAGGTAATATGAATCATTTCTTATTCTGGAGCTCCACCTGGTGGCTAAGAGATTTTATACACACACACACACACACACACACACACACACACCCCTCTGGGGTCTTCCTGGCCTAGTATTGTGCCAAACATCTCTGTCATGTTACACTTCTATTACATTACATAGAACATAGAACAGTTGTTCCATAGCGAATAAATCAGTAATCAAATAGACAATGAAATTAATCCCTTTTTCCTCCATAATGTCCACATCCTTCCATTTCCCTCAAATTGATATGTTTATCTACATGTCTCTTAAAAGTTTGTAATATATTTGCCCACACTGCCACACCAGGCAGCACATTTCAGGCACCCATCACCCTCTGTGTAAAAAACTTGCCCCTCACATCTCCTTTGAAGTTATCCCCTCACCTTAAGTGCATGCCTTCTAGTTTTAGACATTTTAACACCGGGAAAAAGATACTGTCTGTCTACTCTATCTACACCTCTCATAATCTTATAAACCTCTATCAGATCTCCCCTCAGCCTCCACCGCTCTAGAGAAAACAGCCCAAGTTTATCCAGCTTCTCATGGTAGCACATGCTCTCTAAGCCAAGCAGCAGCATCTGCACCCTCTCCAAAGCCTTCCTGTAATGAGGTGACCAGAACTGTATGCAATACTCCATATACGGCCTAACTGGAGTTTTATAAAGTTCTAACATAACCTTCTGACTTTTGAACTCAATGCCTCAACTAATAACGGCAAGCATTCCATATGCCCTCTTAGCTGCCCTGTCAACACTTTCAGAGAGCTATGAACTTGGACCCCTCTGCCCATCAACACTGTTGAGGGTATTGCTCTTACGTTTCTTTACACTTGGAAGGGTGAAACTCCAACTGCCATTTCTCTATCCATGGTATATCCCGCTCTATTATTGACCAGTCAGCTACGCTATCCACAACAGCACCAATCTTTACATCATCTGCAACAAGCAGCAGCGGTTCCAGGGCAGATCCCTGCAGAAAACCACCAATCACAGGCCTCTGCCCAGAAGAAGTCCCTTTGACTACCATACTCTGTCCCTGTGGGTAAGCCAGTTCTGAATCCAAGTGGCCAATTCACCATTTATCCCATGCATCTTCTGGATGAGCCACCCGTTTGGAACCTTGTTAAACACCTTACTAAAATCCATGTAGACAACATCCACAGCTCCACCTTCATCAATCACCCTCGTCATGTCCTCAAAAACTCAATCAAGATAGCAAGATGCACACAAATACATGCTGGCTGTCCCTAATTAGGCCATGGTTTTTCAAATCCTCATAAATCCTATCCCGAAGAATTCTCCAGTAATTTTCTACCATCGATGTGAGACTCACTGGTCTATAGCTTTCAGTATTATCCCTGGTTCCCTCATTGAACCGTGGAACAACAATTGCGTCTTACCAGTCCTCCGTGGCACCAACTGTGGCTAGAGGTTTCACAAAGATACTCAAAGAGTCCAAACACATTTATTAACAAAGAATGTATAAATTATACACCTTGAAATTTGTCTGCTTACAGGCAGCCACAATGCAAGGAACCCAAAAACCCAAATTAAAAAAAGAAAGACAAAAAAAACCACTGCGTAGAGAAAGAGAGAGAGAATAAAACACAAATCATGCGAAGAATATAAACAAGCCAACAGCATTCTGAACCAGACGGAGTCCCAAATATGCCCCTGAAGCAGCAGAATGTTGGTCAAGGCTGCAGTAATCTCTTCATTTGTCTCTCTCATTTCCAAATTATATATAAAATTGTAAGGTCATGTATCTTGCAAATAATCACCACTCACTTAGATTACTGCTTACAATTTAGGTACTTTCAGAAGAGCAGAAAAGATGCCGAAAGGGTATGAAAGGATGTAAAGAACAACTGATAATCTATTCTGTAATTCTCAGTCAAGCCCAAAGGAAAAGCAGAAACCTTTCACGCTATTATATTGACTACCAAAAAGCATTTGATCCTGTCTCACACTCAAGGTTAATAGAAGTTCTTAATGTATATAAACTACACCTAATACTTGTGAAATTCCTACAACTTCTGATGAAGCGTTGGTGTACTATAATCACCCTATCTATTAACAACCAAAAAAGAACAACCATCATTATCAAAATAAACTGAAGTATTTTTCAGGGAGACTCTCTAAGCCCACTCTGATTTTGTCTAACTTTAAACCTACACTCTAATTTACGGAATTGGATAATAAAAGGGTAGCAAATTAGAGACAACCAAACAAATTATACCTTGACACATGTTCTGTACATGGACAATTTAAAAGTATACTTCTTTTGGCATAATACCTTGGTCCAAAACCAATCTGGAAAATTTACAAAGAACAGTAATAACGGGAATGACAAATTTTAGAAAACACGATGTACACTTGGACACATTTAGATTAAAACTACCAAGGATAGAAGGAGGAAGAGGAATAAAAGGCATAGAAAATGTACACAACAGTCAGATAAAACTTCTAAGGATATACTTTCATCATCGAAAATAGGTTTCAGCACTCCACGCAACGATATGCAATTGTGATAAGAAGTACACACCACTAAACTGAAATGAGAGCACAACACAGAAAAATGAAGACATTACCACTATTGAAGAAAAAACTAACCAAAGGAAGAGCATGTTCCTCCATGGAAGACATTCCCCTAATCTGAGTAGACTAGGTGTCGACACGGAAGTGCAGTATAGGAAGCCTGACTCAAAGCTGGAGACCTCTTCCCAGAAACAGAAGGCTTCCATGAGGCAATACAGGTTGAGGAAGTTAGCACAAAAATTATCAAAAATACATAATAAAAGAACAACAAATTCAAGACAATAAATGCAGAAAATGACAAGGGAAACCAGAAACAATTCAACACATTACAGAATCCTGCAGCAGTTTAATAATAATAATGATAAGTATTTGATTCTGTCCCACACTCATGGTTAATAGACGTTCTTACAACACGCTGGAGGAACTCAGCAGGTCAGGCAGCATCCGTGGAAAAAGATCGGTCGACGTTTTGGGCCGGAACCCTTCGTCAGGACTGAAGAGGGAAGGGGCAGAGGCCCTGTAAAGAAGGTGGGGGAAGGGTGGGAAGGAGAAGGCTGGTAGGTTCAGTTGAAAAACCAGTAAGGGGAAAGATAAAGGGGTGGGGGAAGGGAGGCAGGGAGGTGATAAGCAGGAATGGTGAAGAAGGAATAGGGGAAAACTCAATGGGTAGCAGAAGGAGGCGGAACCAAGAGGGAGGTGGTAGGCAGTTGGGAGAGGGGGCAAAGTGACATAGGGATAGGGGAAGGGGAGGGAATTACCGGAAGTTGGAGAATTCTATGTTCATACCAAGGGGCTGGAGGCTACCTAGACGGTATATGAGGTGTTGCTCCTTCAACCTGAGTTTAGCCTCATCATGGCAGTAGAGGAGGCCATGTATGGACTTATCTGAATATGCATGGACAGGTATGTATGGACATATCTGAATGGGAGTGGGAGTTGAAGTGGTTGGCTACTGGGAGATCCTGTCTGTTTTGGCGGATGGAGCGGGGGTGCTCGACGAAGCGGTTCCCCAATCTGCGTCGGGTTTCACCGATGTGGAGGACAAGGGGAGATCAAGAAAGGGGAGAGAAGTGTCCGAGATAGACCAAGTGAATTTGAGGGCTGGGTGGAAGTTTGAAGTAAAGTCGATGAAATTGATGAGCTCAACATAGGTCTCTCGGTCTCCATCTCTGGAGACAGACTGTCCACTAGCATCTTCTACAAGCCCACTGACTCTCATAACTACCTCAACTATAAACCATCCCACCCCGCCACATGCAAAAATGCCATTCCTTATTCCCACTTCCTCCGTCTCCGCCGCATCTGTTCCCAGGATGAGGTTTTCCATTGCCACCATTCAGGGCTCCAAACAGTACTTCCAAGTGAGGCAACACTTCACTTGTGAGTCTGTTGGGGTCAACTATTCCATCCGGTGCTCCCGGTGCGGCCTCCTCTACATCGGTGAAACCTGACGCAGATTGGGGGACCGCTTCGTCGAGCACCTCCGCTCCATCCGCCAAAACAGACAGGATCTCCCAATAGCCACCCACTTCAACTCTGCTTCCTACTCCCATTCAGATATGTCCATACATGGCCTCCTCTACTGCCATGATGAGGCTAAACTCAGGTTGGAGGAGCAACCTATATCCCTCTGCCCCCTCCCCCAGCTGCCTACCACCTCCCTCTTGGTTCCGCCTCCTTCTACTACCCACTGTGTTTTCCCCTATTCTTTCTTCACCTTTCCTGCCTATCACCTCCCTGCCTCCCTTCCCCCACCCCTTTATCTTTCCCCTTACTGGTTTTTCACCTGGAACCTACCAGCCTTCTCCTTCCAACCCTCCCCCCACCTTCTTTATAGGGCCTCTGCCCCTTCCCCCTACAGTCCTGACGAAGTGTTCTGGCCCGAAACGTCGACCGATCTTTTTCCACGGATGCTGCCCAACCTGCTGAGTTCCTCCGGCGTGTTGTGAGTGTTGCTTTGACCCCAGCATCTGCAGATTATTTTGTGTAATAGATGTTCTTAATATATATAAACTACACCCAATATTACTTCACTTACTACACCCATATTCCTTCAACATTCGATGAAGCATTGGTGTACTATAATCACCCTATCTATAAACAACCAAAAAAGAACAATCATCTTTGTCAAAATAAACCAAGGCATTTTTAAGGGTGCTCTGTAAGATCACTATGGTTTTGTCTAACTTTAAACCCACTCTCTAATTTACTGAATTGGATAAAAATAGAGTATCAAATCAGAAACAACCAAACAAATTATACTCTGACATACCTCTATACATGGACAATTTGAAATTATTCGCTCCTTCATCAGTAATACTAAAGCAACTAACTCAAATAGTAGAGCTATTTTTGAAAGATATACAGTAAACATGAACTTGGGATGAGGTAATTGCAGAACATTAACCATAAAGAAAAATGCGCCAGAACTAATAGAATATAAAGCAGAGCAGCAGGGTACAATATAACCGTGGGATGAACATGAAACAGCTAAATATTTGAGGTAACAACAAGCAACAAAAATTAATCATATTGGGATAAAGGGAAAACTTTCAACAGAGTTTACTTCAAGGCTTAAAAATATCTTCCAAACAAAGCTCAATAGTAAAAAATAACAAAGACATAAACACTTTTTGCTATACCCATATTAACATATACTTTTGGCATAATATCTTGGTCTAAAAGCGATCTGGAAAATTTACAAAGAAAAATAAAAACCAAAATTACAAATTTTAGAAAACACTATCTGCAGTGAAACACACTTAGATGAACACTATCAAAATATAGGTAGAGATTGTAAGACTCTGGAACATGAACAGGGTATACATTGTCCCAAAAGTAATACTTACTACAGGTATCATCCCAAATTCACTACACTACAGCATTAAATAATTAGGTCTATACTGCAATATGTATGTAAATCTTCAGAAAGCCACAATACTAAACATCACTGGAATGGTCTGTAGGTTCCTAGCAATTGAGAAATGAACGCGCTTGGCTATGACCATACTTCAGGACATACCAGCTTGAGCTGAGGAAAAATAAAAATAACAGCCTGCATAATGGAGTATAAAATGGATAAGCTGAGCAAGAAAGTGAAGACAAAAGCTAACGAACTACTAAGGAAATATAAGGTCCATACAAGATACGATTAACCTAACAAATGTATTGCAGAAGTTACAGATATACTAAGGTAAAAGCTTGGTGCATATGAAGCCAGACTAAATAGATACATGAAATGCAGCAGATGAGGAAAACAGAATTATCAGTACAGAAGTTTTGAAAAAAGTTTATACAGGACATAGGAACTAAATTCAATACACCAAAATGACATCAACCCTAGTGCAGAATTACTAACAAACATAGAGATAATGAAGCTTTGGTCTAATATTTGATCAAGCAGGGTGATGCATAACCAAAAAGCAAGCTGGCTTAGGGAGGAAAAAGAATGCACTCATACAATTGAAGACATGCAAACACCTGAAGCCATTATAAAAAATATCCGCAAGTGGAAAAATACTGGCAGTGAGAGTATTCATAATTATTTGTATAAAAATGTACTTGCCTTCATCTGTAGCTATTAGTACATATCAACAATTTTCTTAAAAATCCTGAAAAAGTATCTGAATTTTAAGCTGAAGATAAAATATATCCTTTATCTAAAGGAGAAATCACAAAATATTGTCCTATCACTTTTTTATAAACTATATATAAAATTATAACACCATGCATCTCACATCTAATTGCCAGTCATTTAGATAACCACAATTTACTTACATAAGAGCAAAAAGGAATCTATAGGAGTATGAAAGGATGTAAAAAACAACTGATAATCTATTCTAATCTATTCAGCTAAATCAAGTCTGATGGAAAAGCAGAAACCTTTCACGCTATTATATTGACTACCAAAAAGCATTTGATTCTGTCTCACAGTCAAGGATAATGGAAGTTCTTAACATATATAAACTACACCCAATACTTGTGAAATTCCTGCAACCTCTGATGAAGCGTAGGCGTACTATAATCAGCCTATCTATTAACAACCAAAAAAAGAACAACCATTATTATCAAAATAAACAGAGGTATTTTTCAGGAAGAACTCTAAATTCACTAGGGTTTTGTCTAGCTTTAAACCGGCTCTCTAATTTACAGAATCGGATGAAAAGGGAGTAGCAAATCAGCAACAACTGAACAAGTTATACTTCGACATGCTTTCTGTACATGGACAATTTGATATTATATGCTCCTTCTACAGTAAAGCTAAAGCAATTAATTCAAATAGTAGAACTATTTTCTAAAGATACAAACATGAACTTTGGACTAGATAAATGCAGAAAGGTGCAATAGAGCTAATAGAATATAAACAGAGCAGCAGGATACAATACAATGAATGAAAATGAAACATACACTGTAAGTATCTGGGATATCAACAAGCAAGGAAAATAGATCATAGTGTGATAAAGGGAAAAGTTTTGTGTCTGTACATAAGTTCTACTGATGGGAAATGGTAAAGTTGTGGTAGTTCGGGTTGTGGAGAAGTTGATCAGTTTTACTGCTTGCGGAAAGTAACTGTTTTTGAATCTGGTGTGGATGCTACATAGCCTTCTCCCTGATGGGAGTGGGACAAATAGTCCATGAGCAGGGCGTGGGGGTCCTTCAGTATGATATTGGCCCTCTCCTGGCACCTTTCTGTCTATATATCCTCGACGGCCGGTAGGCTGGTGTCAATGATGCATTGGGCAGTTTTGACTGCCCGTTGTAGGGCCTTCCTGCCCACTGGAGTGCAGTTTGCATGTCAAGCAGTGATGCAGCTTGTTAGAATGCTCTCTTCCATGCATCTGTAGAGTGAGTACAGATGTGCATAGTCCAGCTCCCTTCAGCTTCCACAGAAAGGAGAGGTGTTGGTGAGCTTTCTTGACTGTGTAGGATATATTCTGGGACCATTTGAGGTTGTGTGTGATGTGCACTCTCAGGAGTTTGAAACTGCTTGCAGCTTGCACTGTTGTGCCACCGATTAAAAGGGTGTGAGTGGTGTGAGTTCTCCTCAGCCGGTAACCATCTCCTTTGCCTTGTTGACATTGAGAATCAGGTTATTTACCAGGCACCAGGCCTTGAGCTCTTCCGCCTCCTCTCGGTAGATCGTCTCATCATTGTCGGTGATGAGCTCCATCGCTGTCGTGTTATCGGCAAACTTGACGATATGATCGCTCAGGTGTTTGGTCTGAATCTGTTTAGAAATTTTGAGCTGTGGCCAGTGAAACTGTGGCAAAACTAAGTTAGATGGGTGGGAGCAATGTTTCAGGGAAGATAGGTAATGTCACCATTCAAGGCGTCAAGTAGTCCTTCCAGGTGAGGTGACACTTCACCTGCGGGTCTGAGATCACCTATTGTATCCGTCACTCCCGGTGCGGCATCCTCTACTTCACTGAGACCCAATGCATATTGGGGGACCACTTTATCGAGCACCTTCGCTATGTCTGCCGCAGTTCAATTTGACTTCCCATTCCCATTCTGACATGGGCTTCTCTATGCATGGTAAGACCCCATTCAGATTGGCAGAGTAACACTTGATATTCTGTCTGGGTATCCTCTGATGACATGAACATCAATTTCTCTAGCTTCTGGTAATTACGTGTAACGTTCCGTTATACTGGCTCGTGTATGTCTAGGGGAAATCCAGTCCAGCACCCACCTCAACACTCCCCACAGGGTCGGTTGCCGCCCGAATCAATCACAAACATCAATCATCAGCCAGCACACCCAGTAAATTTTAACAAATACACTTTATAGATATTACTAATTCTATGACATTAATATACATTTGATACAGAGAGGAAAGTAATGAAAAAAAAAGGCGCCAAGACTTATCAAAGTCCAAAGTCCAAGTTCTTCGCACGCTACCGTTGGAGCTCAGTTCGACTTCAGACGACCACCCGAATTCCGTCGACTCACGGCTCGGGACCACCCTTAGTGATCGACCAGAGCCTCTCCACACGTCCGCGGTCCTCCTCGTCTCTCCTCCAACTCCCCCCCAAAACTCAGTCCACAGTCATATCATACAGCATGGTATCCGAAAACAAAACGATACATAACCACCCATTGGTTAATAGAACCCTGCTATCTCAATTTAAAGTAAAACCAACTGCTAGCGCAAACTCTCTTCGGCGTTAAAGCACAACAAAGCCGCATTCCCCAGATTAACATAACAAAGTCGCCATTTTAAATGTAACAAAAGAAAGACCTCGTACATATGCATCCCCCGCCCCCTACTCTTTGTTTTCATTCCCCATTCTGGTTACCCACTCACTCTTTCTCTTCTCCTCACCTGAGGTTGGGTGAGCCTAGAACTAGAGGTCATTGGTTAAGGGCGGAAGGTAAAGCTTTTAAGGGGAAAATGGGGGGGGACTTCTTCACTCAGAGGCTGGTAAGAGTGTGGAACAAGGTACCTATGAAGAGGTGAATGCGGACTCGATATCAACACTTAAAAGAAATTTGGATAGGTACATGGATGGGATGGGTATGGAGGGCCATGGTCCAGGTGTTGGTCGATGAGATTCAGCAGAGTAATACTTCGGCGTGGGCTAGATGGGCTGAAGGGCCTGCTGTTGTGTCTTAGTGTCTGTGATTCTATGATAAAATCAGCAATGATACTCGGAATCACTTAGATAGCACCAACTGTTCTCACATTCTTCCAAATTTTGAACACACAATCCAGCAGAATTTGCCTAGTTAAGCAAAAAAAAACCCAAAAATTGAACATTAGCAGGGGTTACATGGAATAAGACTTGATGATATACAATGGACAATTAACCAGAAACCATAGATTGCAATGGAGCAGCATGCCAACTTTGTGCTGCCTTCCCATTACATTGATTTCGACATGCAGCCAGCAGCAACTGCTCTGTTGATTAGCTGCATGAAACAGCGGGTGGCCCAACATTGTGACTTGATTGTGACTTAAAGAAAGCTTGATTATTGAACTTATCCCACCTGTCTTAAAAGGCAGGTGCACTGTGGATGAAGCCAAAGCTGAAAGATGTGCATTTGACCTAAGAGGTACTGAGAAATGAAAAAACAAGGAAAGGAATTGGCTCTGACGTTTACAGAGACTGGACTAAAAGTTTTGATAGAAGAGATGAAAATTAAGAATGATCTTGTATCCATGTAAGTTTAAGTGTTCTTGGTCATGGGACACAAACGGTTGTTATGAGGCCGCATAGCATATTGGGTTTTAGTGCAATTGGGTTGGAACTTAAGAAGAAATAAAGGAGTGTTCTTAAAATTGGAGTTGGTTTATTTTTATAATAATTATGCACATTGATACAGTTTGGATCCTGTTATTTTATTAAGGATGTGCCAGTGTTGTAGGCACTCCAGAAAAAATTCACTAGGTTTATTCCTACAGTGAGGGGGTTGTTCTATCATAACTGACTAAAAGCAATTAGAACTACCTGTATATTCATTGAAGTTTAGAAGAATAAGGGGGTCCTATTTTGAATATATAAGATTCTAAATGGATATGCCAAAATACAGCTGATCTGTCTCCCCTCATAGGAGAGTATTAAGTGTGGGAACATAGTTAAAAGGTAACATCATTTAAAAGTGAAGTTTATAGGAATTTCTTCTTTCAGATGGCGGTGTACCTCTGGAATTCTCTGCCCTGAAGATTAGATCATTGGATGTATTTAAAGATGAGATGAATTTTTTTTGAAATGTTGTGTTATGAAGATTTATGGGTAATTGGTATAGAAAAGTGTTGGAAGCCTGGGCCTGTTTGGATATCATGATATTGACTGAAGAAGCAGGCTGTTGCCCCATTCCTGCTCTTGCTTTCTTGTGCTTTTGTGTTCTCGTGATGCCAAGAAGCTCCCCAGATACACTCAGTGACTTTGTCCATGTAAGGAATACATCTTCAGCTGCCATGCCCCAACAATGCATCAATAATCTCAGACATGCATGGTTCATTAATGATACCCCTTACCCCTTCTCCTCCCCATTCATTTACCTCAATCTCAACCTCAATCAATTAAACGCAAACAACAGGAATTCTGCAGATGCTGGAAATTCAAGCAACACACATCAAAGTTGCTGGTGAACGCAGCAGGCCAGGCAGCATCTCTAGGAAGAGGTACAGTCGACGTTTCAGGCCGAGACCCTTCGTCAGGACTAACTGAAGGAAGAGCTAGTAAGAGATTTGAAAGTGGGAGAGGGAGGAGGAGATATAAAATGATGGGAGAAGACAGGAGGGGGAGGGATAGAGCCAAGAGCTGGACAGGTGATTGGCAAAAGGGATATGAGAGGATCATGGGACAGGAGGCCCAGGGAGAAAGACAAAGGGAGGGGGAACCCAGAGGATGAGCAAGGGGTATAGTCAGAGGGACAGAGGGAGAAAAAGGAGAGAGCGAAAGAATATGTGTATATAAATAAATAATGGATGGGTTACGAGGGGGAGGTGGGGCATTAGAGGAAGTTTGAGAAGTCAATGTTCATGCCATCAGGTTGGAGGCTACCCAGACGGAATATAAGGTGTTGTTCCTCCAACCTGAGTGTGGCTTCATCTTTACAGTAGAGGAGGCCGTGGATAGACATGTCAGAATGGGAATGGGATGTGGAATTAAAATGTGTGGCCACTGGGAGATCCTGCTTTCTCTGGCGGACAGAGCGTAGGTGTTCAGCAAAACGATCTCCCAGTCTGCGTCGGGACTCGCCAATATATAGAAGGCCACAGCGGGAGCACCAGATGCAGTATATCACGCCAGCCAACCCACAAGTGAAGTGTCGCCTCACCTGGAAGGACTGTCTGCGGCCCTGGGATCCAATTGGAGGTGGTGGAAGTTACGGAGAATAATATGTTGGATCTGGAGGCTGGTGAGGTGGTAGATGAGGACCAGGGGAACCTTATTCCTAGTGGGGTGGCGGGAGGATGGAGTGAGAGCAGATGTGCGTGAAATGGGAGAGATGCGTCTGAGAGCAGAGTTGATGGTGGAGGAAGGCAAGCCCCTTTCTTTAAAAAAGGAGGACATCTCCCTCATCCTGGAACGTAAAGCCTCATCCTGAGAGCAGATCCACTAATCCACTGGTGGGAAGCCACCTCCAACAGGATCCCACCACTAAGCACATCTTTCCCTCCTCCCCCGATCTCTGCTTTCCACAGGGATCGCTCCCTACGTGACTCCCTTGTCCATTCGTTCCCCCCCCGTCCCTCCCCACTGATCTCCCTCCTGGCACTTATCCTTGTAAGCGGAACAAGTGCTACACATGCCCTTACACTTCCTCTCTTACCACCATTCAGGGCCCCAGACAGTCCTTCCAGGTGAGGCGACATTTCACCTGTGAGTCGGCTGGGGTGATATACTGCGTCCGGTGCTCCCGATGTGGCCTGCTATATATTGGCGAGACCCGACGCAGACTGAGAGACCATTTTGCCGAACACCTATGGTCTGTCCACCAGAGAAAGCAGGATCTCCCAGTGGCCACACATTTTAATTCCACATCCCATTCTGACATGTCTATCCACGGCCTCCTCTACTGTAAAGATGAAGCCACACTCAGGTTGAAGGAACAACACCTTATATTCCGTCTGGGTAGCCTCCAACCTGATGGCTTGAACATTGACTTCTCTAACTTCTGCTAATTCCCCACCTCCCCCTCGTACCCCATGCATTATTCACTTATGTACACACATTCTTTCTCTCTCTCTCTCTCCTTTTTCTCCCTCTGTCCCTCTGACTATACCCCTTGCCCATCCTCTGGGTTTTTCCCCCCCTCCCCCTTTTCCTTCTCCCTGGGCCTCCTGTTCCATGATCCTCTCATATCCCTTTTGCCTATCACCTGTCCAGCTCTTGGCTCCATCCCTCCCCCTCCTGTCTTCTCCTATCATTTCGGATCTCCCCCTCTCACTTTCAAATCTCTTACTAGCTCTTCCTTCAGTTAGCCCTGACGAAGGGTCTCGGCCTGAAATGTCGACTGTACCTCTTCCTAGAGATGCTTCCTGGCCTGCTGTGTTCACCAGCAACTTTGATGTGCGTTGCTTGAATTTCCAGCGTCTGCAGAATTCCTCATGTTTACCTAAAGACAATACTATTCTCATTCCCAAATCTCATTATCACCTGTGGTCAGTGTAAAAGGTTTCTACCTCTATTTTATAAGAAAAAGATGAGATTCTCTCTGTCAATCTGTGCAATTTATTAAACAACATTACTAAAAATATTTTTGCTTCTCCATGGTTGTTGGGCCGTGGATAGTCATTTTGTTTTACTTATAGTAGTGACAAAAGCTACCTAAAATGCCCTGAGATTGTAAAACACAGAAAACACAAAAACTTCCTTATTTTTATTTTTTAACATTTGGTCCTAGGATAGCAAGTTCAGAGGTTTCAAGTAAATTTTACTATCAAAGTAGCACTTAATCCAACTATGATGAAGTGTTTTGAGAGTTTGATGATGAAACTTATCAACTCCTGCCCGAGAAGTGAATTGGCTCCTCTCCAATTTGCCTGTCATCACAACAGATCCACAGCAGATTCCATTTCATTGGGTCTTCACTCAACCCTAGAACATCTGGACAGGGAAGATGCACACATCTGGATCTCTTCATCAAATACAGCTCAGCTTTCAATACCATCATCCCCCCCCCAAAACTAATCAATAAGCTTCAAGACCTTGGCCTTAGTACCTCCTTGTGCAATTGGATCCTTGATTCGCTCACTTGCAGACCCCAGTCAGCTCGGACTGGCAAAAGCATCTCCACAATCTCCATCAGCACAGGTGCACCACAAGACTGTGTGCTTAGCTCCCTGCTCTACTCACATTACACTTCTAACTGTGAGGCTAAGCACAGCTCCAATGCCATGTTTAAGTTCGCTAATGACAACACTATTGTTCGGTGAATCAAGGGTGGTGTCAAGCCAGCATAAAGGAGGGAGATTCAAAATCTGGACCAACAACAACCTCTCACTCACTGTCAGGAAGACCAAGGAGCTGATTATTGACTTCAAGAGGAAGAAAGTGGAAGTCCATGAGCCAATCTTCATCAGGAGATCAGAGCTGGACAGGATCGGTAACTTTAAAATGTTTGATGTTGTCTTTTCAGAAAATCTGTCCTGGGTCCAGCACGCAAGTGCCATTATGAAGAAAGCACAACAGCACTGCTACTTGCTTAGAAGTTTGTGAAGATTCAGCATGACATTTAAAACTTTGATAAATGTCTATAGATGTGTGGTGGAGAGAATATTGACTGGTTGCGTCACAGTCTGGTATGGACACACCAATGCCCTTGAACAGAACATCCAACACTAAAAGCAGTAGATATGGACCAGTCCATCAGTGTAAAGCCCTGCCCACCACTGAGCACATCCACGTGGAGTGCTGTCACAGGAAAGCAGCATCCATCATAAAGGACCCCCACCACATGGTCATGCTCTCTTCTCGCTGCTGCCTTCAGGAAGAAGATACAGGAGCCTCAGGAGCCACACATCATGTTCAGGAACAGTTACTACCCTTCAAACATCAGGCTCTTGAACAAGTGGGGATAATTTATGTCGAAAAGTTGGAGCGACTGGGCTTGTATACTCTGGAATTTAGAAGGTTGAGAGGGGATCTTATTGAAACATATAAGATTATTAAGGGATTGGACACGCTGGAGGCAGGAAGCATGTTCCCACTGATGGGTGAGTCCAGAACCAGAGGCCACAGTTTAAGAATAAGGGGTAGGCCATTTAGAACGGAGTTGAGGAAAAACTTTTTCACCCAGAGAGTGGTGGATATATGGAATGCTGTGCCCCAGAAGGTTGTGGAGGCCAAGTCTCTGGATGCTTTCAAGAAAGAGATGGATAGAGCTCTTAAAGATAGCGGAATCAAAGATTATGGGGATAAGGCAGGAACTGGATACTGATTGTGGATGATCAGCCATGATCACAGTGAATGGCGGTGCTGGCTCGAAGGGCCGAATGGCCTACTCCTGCACCTATTCTCTATTGTCTATTGTCTGTTGTCTATCAACTTCACTCAATCTCACTCACCCCATCACTGAACTGTTCACACAACCTTTGAACTCACTTTCAAGGACTCTTCATTTCATGTTCTCGATAATTATAGCTTATTTATTTATTATTATTATTTCTTCTCTTATGTGTTTGCTCAGTTTGTTGTCTTTTGCCTATAGTTGTTTATCCATCCTGTTGAGTGAGATCTTTCATTGATTCTATTGTCTTTCTTGGACTTACCGTGTATGCTCACAAGAAAATGAATCTCTGGGTTGTATATGGTGACGTATATGTATTTTGATAATAATTTACTTTAAACCTTGAACTTATAGATGTGTAGTGGAGAGTATATTGACTGGTTGAATCATGGTCTGGAATGGAGCCACCAATGCCATTGAAGAGAAAATCCTACAAAAAGCAGGGAATAAGGCCCAGTCCATCACAGGTAAAGCCCTCCCTACTATTGAGGACATCCACATGGAGTGCTGTTGCAGGAAAGCAGCATCCATCATAAAGGACCCCCGCCACATGGCCATGCTCTCTTCTCACTGCTGCCTTCAGGAAGAAGGTGCAGGAGCCTCTGGACTCTTAACACTGAAAGAACAGTTATCATCCCTCAATCACTTGGCTCTTGAGCCAGAGGAGGTCACTTCAATCAGCTTTACTCGCCCCATCTCTGAACTGTTCCCATAGCCTATGGATCCGCTTTCAAGTACTCTTCATCTCATGTTCTTGATATTTATTGCTTATTTATTTGTTCTTTTCTTTTGTATTTGCAGAGTTTGTTGTCTTTTGCATATTGGTTGTTTGTCCTTCCTGTTGGGTGGGGTCCTTCATTGATTCTGTTATGTTTCTTGGGTTTACTTTGTATGCCTTCAAGAAAATGAATTTCCTGCATTGTATATGGTGTCATATATGTACTTTGATAAGAAATTCATCTCAACTTACTTAACTTTGAGATTCATTTTCTTGCAGGCATTCACAGTAGAACAAAGTAGTACAAAAGGATCAATGAAAAACTACACTATCAAGCAACCAATATGTTAAAGAAGGTAAATTATGCAAATAAAAAAACCAATCCCTCAATAAATGAATAAAGCTGAGATATTTATTAAATATATTGTTAAATAAATAATATCGTGAACTCTATGAAATAATTCAGAGAATAATACTGAGAACTGAGTAATTGGAAAGTTAATGCTCGTGATTCTACTCACAATCTTGCAAAGAACCAAAAATAAATGAATGCAGCTTTCTGGGCCCTGGAGAACTGCGCAGTCATTTTTAAACCATGGTTTAACAGCTCTTGCGCTAGTGCTATGGTTGAACTGATTGCTGTTATATTGGCACTTTCACATAAATGTGCACTTGAAAGCACTTAGCATTGATGTGAAATTGGTTGTATAACTGCAACTTAAGATCAACAGCAACATAAATATTAGCTCCATTGGTTTACCTAAGTGTCTTATTTGTTTGGAAAAAAAATATAGATCATAATTAGATGCATATTAAGTGAATGAGAAAGAAGAGAAAATTAGGAGCAAAAATTTATGATCATCAACAAGTGGGAGCTTTGGAGAGCAAAATACTGCTGGGAGGAAACAATGGTGGAAGCAGAACTCATAACAGTTTTCAGATGAGAATAGTGATGCTTTACAAAGAAAAAGAAATGATAAGATTTGGGGAGAGAAGGCATATAGAGTAGAGCAGATGCCCCTTTTTCAGAGACAAGTGCATTGATTAATATTCCCCTGTAATGTGGAGGCTGCTGATTGAGGAATGAAACAAAAACTTGCCTTTGTATATCATCTTGAAGTGGGAGGGTGATCAGCCAGATGTTGTGGTGCAAATCGGTACCAATGACATAGCAAGGAAGAGTGAGGAGGTCCTGGAGAGTGAGTATAGAGAGCTTGGTAGGAAGTTGAAAAGCAGGACCTCGAGGGTGGTAATCTCAGGATTGCTACCTGTGCTACGTGCCAGTGAGGGTAAGAATAGGATGCTCTGGAGAATGAACAAGTGGCTGAGGAACTGGTGTAGGGGGCAGGGTTTCAGATTTCAGGATCATTGGGACCTCTTCTGGGGCAGGTGGGACCTGTACAAGAGAGACAGGTTACACTTGAACTACAAGGGGACCAATATCCTTTCAGGGAGGTTTGTTAGAGCTGTTGGGGAGGCTTTAAACTAGATTTGCTGGGGGACGGGAACCAGAGTGCCAGAGCTGACAGTGAGGCTGGGGTGAAAATAAATGATGTTAAAAGTTCAAGCAAAGCCGCAAATAGAAAGGTTGTGAGTGGTGGTAAAAATCTTCTGAGGTGTATATATTTCAATGCCAGGAGTATTGCGGGGAAGGCAGACGAGTTGAGGGCGTGGATTGACACGTGGAATTATGACGTTATAGCAATTAGTGAAACTTAGCTACGGGAGAGGCAGGACTGGCAGTTTAATCTTCCAGGGTTCCGATGTTTCAGATGTGATCGAGGCAGAGGAATGAAAGGTGTGCGGGGGGCGGGGGCGTTGGTAGCATTGCTTGTCAGGGAAAATGTTACAGCAGTGCTCAGGCAGGACAGATTAGAGGGCTTGTCTACTGAGTCCTTATGGATGGAGCTGAGAAACAGGAAAGGTATGGCCACATTAGTGGAGTTGTATTATAGGCCACCCAATAGTCAGTGAGAATTGGAGGAGCAAATCTGCAGGCAACTGCAGGAAACATAAAGTTGTGGTAGTAGGACTCCTTAATTTTCCACGTATTGTTTGGGACTCCCATACTGTTAGGGGTCTAGATGGGTTGGAGTTTGTAAAATGTGTCCAGGAAAGTTTTCTAAATCAATATACAGAGGTACCAACTAGAAGGGATGCAATATTGGATCTCCAGTTAGGAAACGGGTTAGGACAAGTGACGGAAGTGGTGTAGGAGAGCACTTTGGTTCCAGTGATCATAACACCATTAGTTTCAACTTGATCATGGACAAGGATAGATCTGATCCTAGGGTTGAGGTTCTGAACTGGAAGAAGGCCAAATTTGAAGAAATGAGAAAGGATCTAAAAAGCGTGGATTGGGACACGTTGTTCTCTGGCAAGGTTGTGATCGGTAAGTGGGAAGCCTTCAAAGGAGAAATTTTGAGAGTGCAGAGCTTGTATGTTCCTGTCAGGATTTATGGCAAAGTGAATAGGAATAAGGAACCTTGGTTCTCAAGGGATATTGCAACTCTGATAAAGAAGAAGAGAGAGTTGTATGACATGTATAGGAAGCAGGGAGTAAATAAGGTGCTTGAGGAGTATAAAAAGTGCAAGAAAATACTTAAGAAGGAAATGAGGAGGGCTAAAAGAAGACATGAGGTTGCATTGGCAGTCAAAAGGAAGGATAATCCCAAGAGCTTTTACAGGTATATTAAGAGTAAAAGGATCGTAAGGGATAAAATTGGTCGTCTTGAAGATCAGAGTGGTTGGCTATGTGCGGAACCAAAAGAAATGGGGGAGATCTTAAATGGGTTTTTTGCATCTGTATTTACTGAGGAAACTGGCATGAAGTCTATGGAATTAAGGGAAACAAGTAGTGAGATCATGGAAACTGTACAGAGTGAAAAGGAGGAGGTTCTTGTAATCTTGAGGCAAATTAAAGTGGTTAAATCCCCAGGACCTGACAGGGTATTCCCTTGGACCTTGAAGGAGACTAGTGTTGAAATTGCAGGGGCCCTGGCAGATATATTTAAAATGACAGTGTCTACGGGTGAGGTGCTGGAGGATTGGAGAATGGGTCATGTTGTTCCGTTGTTTAAAAAAGGATTGAAAAGTAATCCGGGAAATTATAGGCCGGTAATTTTGACGTCGGTAGTGGGTAAGTTATTGGAGGGAGTACTAAGAGACAGAATCTACAAGCATTTGGATAGACAGGGACTTATTAGGGAGAGTCAACATGGCTTTGTGCATGGTAAGTCATGTTTGACTGATCTATTGGAGTTATTTGAGGAAGTTACCAGGAAAGTGGATGAAGGGAAGGCAGTGGATGTTGTCTACATGAACTTCAGTAAGGCCTTTGACAAGGTCCCGCATGGGAGGTTAGTTGGGAAAATTCAGTCGCTAGGTATACATGGAGAGGTGGTAAATTGGATTTGACATTGGCTCAATTGAAGAAGCCAAAGAGTGGTGGTAGAGGATTGCTCTTCAGAGTGGAGGCCTGTGACTAGTGGCGTGCCATAGGGATCAGTGCTGGGTCCATTGTTATTTGTCATCTATATCAGTGCTCTGGATGATAATGTGGTAAATTGGATCAGCAAGTTTGCTGATGATACAAAGATTGGAGGTGTAGTAGACAGTGAGGAAGGTTTTCAAAGCTTGCAGAGGGATTTGGACCAGCTGGAAAAATGGGCTGAAAAATGGCAGATGGTGTTTAATACAGATAAGTGTGAGGTATTGCACTTTGGAGGACAAACCAAGGTAGAACATACAAGGTAAATGGTAAGGCACTGAGGAGTGCAGTAGAACAGAGGGATCTAGGAATACAGATACAAAATTCCTTCAAAGTCACGTCACAGGTAGATAGGGTTGTAAAGAGAGCTTTTGGTACATTAGCCTTTATTAATCAAAGAATTGAGTATCAGAGCTGGAATGTTATGATGAGGTTGTACAAGGTATTGGTGAGGCCGAATCTGGAGTATTGTGTTCAGTTTTGGTCACCAAATTACAGGAAGGGTATTATTAAGGATGACAGAGTGCAGAGAAGGTTTACAAGGATGTTGCCGGGAATTGAGAAACTCAGTTACAGAGAAAGGTTGAATAGGTTAGGACTTTATTCCCTGGAGCGTAGAAGAATGAGGGGAGATTTGATAGAGGTATATAAAATTATGATGGGTATAGATAGAGTGAATGCAAGCAAGCTTTTTCCACTGAGGCAAGGGGAGAAAAAAACCAGAGGACATGGGTTAAGGGTGAGGAGGGAAAAGTTTAAAGGGAACATTAGGGGAGGCTTCTTCACACAGAGAGTGGTGGCAGTATGGAATGAGCTGCCAGATGAGGTGGTAATCCATGTTCTTTTTTAACATTTAAGAATAAATTGGACAGATACATGGATGGGAGGTGTATGGAGGGATATGGTCCATGTGCAGGTCAGTGGGACTAGGCAGAAAATGGTTCGGCACAGCCAAGAAGGGCCAAAAGGTCTGTTTCTGTGCTGTAGTTTTTCTATGGTTTCTAAGGTTTCTATCTTTCATAACTTCCATAAGAATATAAGATTATTAATTTCCCAAACATGAAAATTACTAGCAGGGCCAGTTTTTACAGTGCATCCTTAATATGCTTAGAGAGGATGATAGTGAAAATTACATGGGAAATGACACTGAAACCAACCGTTCACTCCAAGCAGTTTCTGTTGCCAATTATCCCCCACTCAAGTCGCATCTACGTTTCCTACACATTGAAAGTCATAAATTTACTCAGGATCTGATCCAGACCAATGAGCCTACAACTTTACATTTTCTCTTTTTAATTTTACATCATGTATCTCGACATTGATTAGAATACTTACAGTAATTTTTTTTGTCATGTTTGTATTTACATGTTTTAATTAAACTGTACCAGATCACTACTCTTAAGTATATTAATAATTTATAGACTCACAGAGTAGAGAAGCTATACAGTATGGAAACAGACCCCAAGGCCCAATATGCCTACGCCAATCAAATGCCATCTCATTTGCCTTCACTTGACCCATATCCCTCTAGGCCTTTTCTGTCTACGTATCTGTCCAAATGTCTTTTAAATGTTGTAATTGTATCCATCTCTCCTGCTTATATTGGCAGGTCATTCCACATATCTGCCACCCTCTGTGTGAAAACGATATCCCTCAGTACGCTTTTAAATCTTTGCACCCCTCACTTTAAATCGATGCTCTCAAATTTTAGAGTTATTTCAGACATTTTCATGTAAAGAAAACAAATACTAACTTGTGCTGTTCTTGATTTGCTCTGATTCTTTGAGGTTTTATACAAATCCTGTGAGTGTGATTTGTGCCTTAACTGATGAATTTAGAGGTGGCTACCATTATCATTTTAATAACTGTTTTTTCTTGAATCAGTCACTGAACTGACCTCCTTGTTGCAGATGATGTGGTGTATAGTGTGGTTGCGCTGACGTTCTGTGATTGCTATCAGTCAATCACATTTTGCAGTCCTTCCCATAATGAATAAGACCCGGATATGGAAAGAATGGTGCAGCCTTCTGCCTGAGATAATCTCTAGTCAGCTTTGGTAGCAATTTATTCTCCATGTGGATTCTGTTTAATTGTGAAAACAGCCTTTGTTGGTCATACAGCAGGCACACTACAACCCAGCATGTGGTACATGATGGTAGTCTCCTAGAATTAACAGGGATCGATTTGTTGTTGCAAAAATAACAGATGTATGCAATGCACTGCAATACAATTTAAAATACACTTTGTGTTGATTTTGCTAAAACACTGTTGTGTTTTGCAGCTGGCAAGAAGGTGACCTGTCATTTATCAAATTTCCAGGACTTCTGTCAATAATTGTCCTAACATACATTTTTACTTGAATTCATCCCCAGGCAGGAATGCAGGAAGTGTTTGGAGTGACTGCTCACTTTACGGGTGGTGAGATTTGTTATTCAGTGGAAACACCTTGTGACTACCCTGTAAGCATAAATTATGACAGTATCAGTAAGATTATACGGTTGTATTGGTTATTATTATTACGTTAATATTATTTTATGTGATGTATGTGATACAGTACTGTGCAAGAGTCTTGGGCAACCTGGATTTTTTACATGGTTTCATAAGTTATGGCCTCCACGGAGCTCTGATCTCGACATCATTGAGGCTGTCTGGGATGACCTGGAGAGAGAGAAGTAAGCGAGACAGTCGAAGTCTGCAGAAGAACTGTGCCAAGTTCTCCAAGATGCTTGGAACAACATACCCACAGATTTTCTTATAAACTGCACAACAGTGTACATTCTTCTTTTGCCTTTTATTATCAGTTGGAAGTCCAAATTAAAGGTAAATTACCGCCACCAACTGGACTGGAATGTGGTGTACAGAATTGGGAAATAAAACCCTTACTAGTTCTTAATCAAATGAAAATTTAATCACCCCAAGAAACCCTATAGATTGTAAATAGTAAAAGGCAATACTGTGAATTAAATTAAAGTAACTTTCAAAACATAATCAAGTTTTTAAATGAAAACTATCCACTCCCAAAGATTATAGAGAAGCCTGCATTTGATTTCTTTCAACCTTACATGCTTCACACTGTAATAGAATATATTCATCTGTTTCACAATGATGATGAAACCTACACAAACCAGAAAGAAGTTTTCCAACAAGATATGAGGAATAATTAAGCATAGTATGGAAAATTCTAAGTCAAGTCAGTATTATCCCTTCTCTTCTTGTTTACTCCCTTTTCCCATCATCCCAACAGTTTTATGTATTTGATGTCTCCCCTTATGTTCATAATCCCACAAGCCTTACCATAACCTCCTAATTCTTAACTCTACCAACCCTTAGCTTCTGATTTGCTGAGTGGAAGGTTTATATCCACAGATGAATTTTTAACAGCTTTTTGAGCCAAACGATCAACCCACTCATTCCTCTCAAAACATCTATGCAGGGACCCATAAGAAGAGAACATGTAAGCCAATATGTTGAATATGAAATAAAGTTTGAAGAGCTTCCAATAGTCAACGTGACCTACTGGTAGAATGACCTGTTTTAAGACTCATCAAAGCAGCAATGAGGTTAAACCTT
Organism: Mobula hypostoma; assembly: GCF_963921235.1. NCBI lineage: Eukaryota > Metazoa > Chordata > Chondrichthyes > Myliobatiformes > Myliobatidae > Mobula > Mobula hypostoma. Next base: position 32,868,276 of record NC_086099.1, on the reverse strand, counting down.
TTTGTTTAGCTCGATCACCGGAGAATCAATTAACCCAAACCATGAGTCTTACAATCCGTTCTTTGTTTTAACTTATTCTGGGGAATGTCAAGGCCAGTATTTAATATCCTTCTGTGTTCCCCCTTCAGAAGCTATAGATGAACAGCCAGATGTGCTGTAGACCTTCTGATGAAAATATTTCCACAATATGTCTGAGTAAAGATTTCCAGAATTTAAACCCAGCGACAGTGAAGGACAACTATATAATTGGTGATTCTGAAAGAAAACTGCAAAAGCAGACATTGCCTCAAAGAGGGTTCTGGCCCAAAACGTTGACTGATTCTTTCCACGGATGCTGCCCAACCTGTTGAGTTCCTCCAGCGTGTTGTGAGTACTGCCTAATTAGTGCTAGCGGGGATAGGCAAGATTAGGGAAAAGAGTCTTTGAACATCGTGCCCTACAGGTAGATTGATCTGTAGAGCAATCATCTTTCCTACATTACTCTATGGAGCTGAATCATGGGCCACCTATTGTAGATACCTGAAAGCTCTGGAATCATCCCACCGAAGATGCTTTTGAAAGATTTTGAGGAGCAGCTGGAAGGACAATCGCACTAACACCAGAGTAGTGCCAACATAAACAGCATCTCCACCATGAGAAAGCAGCACCTCCTCCAACAGATAGGTCAGATCATCTGATTCCCCAAACACATCCTTCACTCCCAATCAGCAATCCCCTTGTGGGCAAAGGAAATGCTTCATCAAAATCAGCCTGAAGAACTTCAACACTGCATCTGAAAACTGGGTTGACAGTGCACTTAATAAATACACTCGAGGAAATCTGTTCAAGAGCGAGCTGCTCTACATGAGATCAGACGCTGCTGTGCCGCAGAGAAAAAGAGGCAGCAGGGAAAGAGAAGACTGAGCAACTAAAAGACCCGAGCACCAACCACTACCGCACCTATTCTTGCCCACACCACGCCAGAATATGCGGATCCCGAGTCGGTCTCTACGGCCACCTGAGGACCCACCGATAGACAATCCCTTAGGAGAACATCATACTCGACATTAGTGATCTCACTTCTACTACTATTATTACTGTAATGCTCCGGATGGCTCTTGATGTGAGTTGGCAACAGCACATCACGAACGTTGAGCTCTATAACAACCTACCGATGCTCTCCACTAAAATCGAGGTGAGAAGACTGCAACCAGTAGGGCACTGTCTATGCCACCTGGAGCTGCCTGCCAGCCTAGTCATCATATGGGAGCCCAAGCAAGGGAGGATGAACCCTGGGCGACCTCCTAAGGCTATGGTCAACATGTTCCTAGAAGACAACGGCGTGGCTAATGTAGATGAACCGAGCACACTGATGAGGGAGAGGGAGAAGTGGAGAGTCCGTCATCATGCCCGACGCTGGCCCCCTAGGCTTGAGTCGACGTAGTAGTAGTAGTAGTAGTACTATTATAGATTGCAGGTTTGGGGGTGTTGTCAGATCAACCTGAGTAACTGTTATCCACTTTGCAGATGGCCCCTGAGGGAGGAAATGGATATTCAGAGTGGTGGATAAGATACTAATCAAGCACTCTACTCTGTCCTGGGTAGTGTTAAGTTTTTTGAGTTTTAAAGCTGGAAAACATAAAATAGAACAGTGCAGCACAGGAATAGACCCTTTGACCAATCTGCAATGTCATACTGAACTGATAAACCCAGTAGTTAAGTGCCTAACCAAACTAATCCTTACTGTCCATATCCCTCATTCTCTGCACACTCATCTGCCTTTCTAAGAGCCTCTTAAACATCTCTATTGTATTTGCCTCCATTACCAGCCCTGACAGTATATTCCATCACTCACCATGCTCTGTGTAAAAAAAAAACTTGCCCCACTCATCTCTTTTGAACTTAACACCGCTCACTTTAAAAATTTCCAAGTTCAAAATACATATATGTCACCATATACAAACCTGAGATATTTTTTCTTGTGAGCATACACAGTAAATCCAAGAAACACAGTAGAATCAGTGAAAAACACCCTCAATAGGACGAATAAACAACCACTGTGCCAAAACCAACAAACTGTGCAAATACAAAAGAGAAAAAAATAGCAAAAAACGTTTAGAACATGAGATGAGAAATCCTTGAAAATAATTCCATAGGTTGTGGGATCAATTCATTGATGGGGTGAATGATGTTTTCCCCCCTGGTCCAAGAGCCTGATGGTTGAGGGCTAATAACTGTTCCTGAATCTGTTGGTGTGAGTCGTGACGCTCCCGTACCTTCTTCCAGATGGCAGCAGTGGGAAGAGAGCATGAAACGCATGGTGGGGGTCGCTGCTTTCAGTGCTCTGTGTAGAAGGGCTGAGAGATGGGGAGGATTTTACCCATGATGGACTGGGCTGTATGCAATACTTTTTGTAGGATTTTCCAATCAAGGGCATTGGTGTTTCCATCCCAGGCCATGATGCAACCAGTCAATATACTCTCCCCTCATACATCTATAGAGTTTGTCCAAGTTCTAGATGTCATACCAAATCTTCGCAAGCTCCCAAGGAAGTAAAGGTGCTGTTGTGCTTTCTTCATAATTGCATTTACATGCTGGGCCCAAGACAGGTCCTCTGAAATGATAACACCAAGCAATGTAAAGTTACTGACCCTCTCCACCTCTGATCCCACGATTATGACTGGCACATGGACCTCTGGTTTGCCCCTCCTGAAGTAAATAATAATCTTGCTGTAATTAAGTGAGGGGTTGTTCTGGCACCAATTGGTCAGATTTTCAAACTTCCTACATGCTGATTTGTCACCCACCTTTGACTCAGCCAAAAATAGTGGTGTCATTCCCATGAATGGTCTGGCAAAATCCACATGAATCCTCTGCCAGGTCAATGCAGATAATTCCAAATAATGGAGAGGTGCTGCTCTTGGCATCTTCTGGATGTGTTGGCATTCCAAAATGCTTGGGAAGCTGCTCAATCTGCAGATTTATCCCAGGCCACCAAACAAAGCTTCGAGGCAAGGCTTGCATTTTGACCACACCTAGATGACCAGTATGTAGCTCCTCCAACACTTTAGCTCCCAACTTAGATGGAACAACAGGTCTCAATCCCCACAAAAGGCAATCCCCGTCAAGGGAAAGTTCATCCCGGAGCTGATGAAAATGGAGGAACTGGAATCTCTGCTGCACATTCCAACCATTTTGGGTGGCCATGTAGACCTAAGACAATGGAACTGTGCCATAAAATGGAAACGTTTGATTTGCATTAGGAAGAATACATCTTCTTTTGTAAATTTTGCTGGTATTTCCTTTTTGAAAGGTGAACAGGATAATTCATCTGAACATTATTCTCTTCCTTTCTCCAGGATGCTCCTTCAGCACTTCCATAATTAATGGTCCACCTGAATTCAGTCTTGTAATTGTGCCCTTCAAAAACAGAGACCATCTTCACATTCATGCTGTTGCTGTTAGTGGAACACCCTCCTGTGGATTGAAAATGGACACCAATGGTTGATGAAGTAATAAGAGTAAACTCTCTCCCATACAAGTACTGGTTGAAATGCTTTACACGACATACTAGACTCAAGCCACTCTGTCAATCTGCATGTAAGGTTACTCTACAGAGGTAATGGAATGTGCTGCAAAGGTTATTGGGCATTCACGTCATCACTCATAACATGTGTCAAGACTACAGGTATACTGTAACGCAAGGTATCACAGGCGCAAGCTTCACTAGACAATGTGGATCATAATGTGCAAGTACAGTGTCTGACATCATCACTTAGTTTGTCTTTTTTGAAAGCCACTTCACATTGATTTGTCCATTGCCATTTCCTCCTGATCTGTAGTAATGAGCTAAGATGGTGTTTCGCAGTAGCCGGGTTTGGTTATAGTAGTTGACAAATCCTAGAAAGGACAGCAACTGTGACATATTCTTTGGCTTTGGGGCATCTACCTCTACTTGAATTTTCTTAGCACACTTGCGTGTTGATGGTGTGCCCACAGTAAGTGACACTTGGTTTAAAATATTCACACTCGTTGCATCATGCTCTGAGCCCATAATCTTCTAATTTTTTTTAACATTTTCTTGAGATTTTGGAGATGTTCCCTGTTATTCTTAACATAAACAATGATGTCACTCAAGTAACACTGAGAGCCTGGGCAGCTTTGCAGTACCTGGTCCATAGCTTTCTGCCAGAGTGCAAGTGCAGATGTTACACTAAAGATAAGCCCATTATAGTGATAAAGCGCTTTGTGATGTGAAACACTTTGGACTCTTCTTCCATCTCCATCATTTGGTTAGGCCTCAGCTAAGTCCACTTTGCTGAAGTGTTTCCTTCCAGAAAGGCATCCTCTATATGGGTTTATGGTGACCTTAAAATCACCACAGATCATGACAGACCCATTCTTCTTGGCTACTGGGACCACAGGGATTGCCCATAAGCTTGGAAAGAATTCCTCCAGCCTCCATGCAACCTAGCTCACTGGCTACTTTATCATGAATGGTATAAGGAAAAATCAAATTCATCAAGGATAAAATAGTGCTAAATGAAAATGCCACACCCAAGCTTTGTAAATTTGGGTATGACATTTTCATTTAACACTATTTTACCCTTGATATGTTCAAGTTTTCCAATGCCATCCTTGAACACTTCTGTGACAGCATTCAGTTCCTTCCCTAATTCACTTACAATTCACTCTATCGCAGACGATGTGGCATACGAATGATGGCTAGATCTCCAATTACGTAGTAGTAGTCGCAGCCAGTTACGTCGCCACAATGCTGGCCCTTCTGTTGTTACCACTTACAAGCCCAATGTGGCTTCTTGGTTGTTGTATAAATGGAATTTAAGATCAACAGCAATATAAATATCAGCTCCATTGGTTTTTGTAAATGTTTTATTAGTTTGGAAAAACGTAAATTATCCTGAGGTCCAAATTAAGTGACACACACAAAATGCTGGAGGAACTCAGCAGGCCAGGAAACATCTATGGAAAAAAGTGCAGTCAATGTTTCGGGCCGAGACATTAGGAAGTTCAAAGCAGCTGTGCAGGTTGACTCCTTGGTTAAGAAGGCATATGGTGTATTGGCCTTCATCAATCATGGAATTGAATTTAGGAGTCAAGAGGTAATGTTGCAGCTATATAGGACCCTGGTCAGATCCCACTTGGAGTACTGTACTCAGTTCTGCTCGCCTCACTACAGGAAGGATGTGGAAGCCATAGAAAGGGTGCAGAGGAGATTTACAAGAATGTTGCCTGGATTGGGGAGCATGCCTTATGAAAACGGGTTGAGTGAACTTGGCCTTTTCTCCTTGGAGCGACGGAGGATAACAGGTGACCTGATAAAGGTGTATAAGATGATGAGAGCCATTGATCGTGTGGATAGTCAGAGGCTTTTTCCCAGGGCTGAAATGGTTGCCACAAGAGGACACAGGTTTAAGGTGCTGGGGAGAAGGTACAGAGGAGATGTCAGGGGTAAGCTTTTTATGCAGAGAGTGGTGAGTGCATGGAATGGGCTGCTGGCAATGGTGGTGGAGGCGGATACAATAGGGTCTTTTAAAAGACTTTTGGATAGGTACACGGAGCTTAGAAAAATAGAAGGCATGGGTAAGTCTACCCAGTCCTGTGTTACCCTCATCATTATCAGAGTTTTCATCAACAGCAAGTAGATTAGTGCTCTTTTTGAAACTGCAATTTGACTTTTTCTCTTTTTCTCTTCCCTGTGTAGGACATTTATTTTTGTTTGCTGAACATGCTCTTTGTAGGTGTCCAACTTTGTTGCATTTTCTGGAAGTTTCACCTTTAAACCTGCGTTGCTGTGGTGTGTGAGCTCCTGCCACAAGGGTAAGATGATTTGTTTGGCTCGGCCAGGTTTCAGACATTGCAATTTTGTTCATGCTCACTTTCATTCCTGGCTGCAGCTCAACTGTGTCCCTGTCTGTTGTTTCCATTGATATAGCAATTTCAACTGCTCTTTTAAATGTGAGTTATGCTTCAGTTGGCAACCATTTTTGAATGATTTCTTGTAAGATTCCACAAACTAAACGATTTCTCAGTGTATCATTAAGCCCATTACTGAACTGATAGTGCTTAGACCATCTCTTCAATTCAGTCAAGTATGCTGAATGGACTGCCATTTCTTTTGATTCTGCTAATAAAACCTAAGGTGTTCTGCAACCAGTAATGGTTTTGGTTCTAAATGTTCTTGTATTACTTTCTCAATTTCAGCAAAGCTCATTTCAGCTGGTTTAGTTAGAGCACTTAAACTTATTATTACTATGATTATGAGGACATGCAGTCCCCTTTTATTGTCATTTAGTAATGCATGCATTAAGAAATGATAAAAAAGTTTTTTCAGAATGACATCATGAAAACACATGACAAACCGACTTAAAAACTACCAAAAACCACATAATTATAACATATAGTTACAATAGTGCAAAGCAATACTGTAATTTGATAAGAACAGACCATGGCACAGTAAAAGTTTCAGAGTCACTTGAAAGTCCCATCATCTCACGCAGACGGTGAAGCACCAGCACCGCCAACTTGCCGATGCAGCATCCCGGAAGCATCCGACCGCAGTCCGACTTCGAGTCCATCCGAAAAACTCCGAGCCTCCGACCACCTATTCGACACGGAGCACGGAGCACCATCTCTGCTGAGCGTTTCGACCCCGGCCCCGGCAACAGGCGATACGCAAAGCCGAGGATTTGGGGCCTTCGTCTCCGGAGATTCTTGATCGCAGCGGCAGTGAAGCGGGCATTTCAGAAGTTAATCCAGATGTTCCTCTACGCTTTCTCACGGCTGTCCTCATCAAATCCGGATTGTGCACGGCCCCCTAGTTACATATATCGATATTCATTTGGAACGGCTGCACACGCTGTGTCGCGCCGCCATCTTCTCCTCCCTCTATTTGAGCAAACTTCTGAGCAAACTATGCTTTTCTACTTACACGCACTCAGCAAAACTGGCACATTGACTATTTAATTTGCTTCAAAATACTGCTCAATTCATTCCATATACAATATCAAGTTATAATTTGTGTACTCAAATGCATCTATCTTTCTGATGTCGCCAGCCACTTCTGCTCTTTTTTTAAATTGATGATTATTATCACCTGCTACTCACAGCTTGTGAACCCATGAATTTAACTGTTTTCTGCCTTTTTCTGAATTTGAATCTCACTGAGCAACAGGTTAGGAGTCTCCTCGACTTACTCTAAAACTTGCTCATCGCTGCTATTTTGTGTTGTAACTCTAAAACATAAAAGTTATTGAAAGAAAGCCAAGGGAGCCTGAGAGATGCATGTAAACTTTATTTTTACTTTTCATGAGGTGGCATGATGATATATACATAAAACCCGTAATGAATTGATCAAACAATATATTTACCCAATTACTCAAATATTACTGAAACATTAAGCACACAACATGGACCATGTCTCTCCTCAGGTAGGAGTTGATATGTTTCCTCACCAACCCTCTATGCATTTCCCCTAGTACTAGACATTTTGACCCTGGGAAAAAGACAGCAGCTGTCTACATTATCTATGGCTCCCACAACATCATAAACTTCTGTCAGGTCTCCCATCAGCCTCTGCTGCTCCAGAGACAACATACTAAATTTGTGCTTAGACTATTACTACCCCTCAACCATCAGGCTCTTGAAAGTGATTGCATAGCTTGTTATGATGGTAAAGAAGGGATATGAAAGCTTATAGCACATGGCCTCCAATCGAGACAACATCTTGATAAATCTGCTTTGCACCCTCTCCAAATCTTTCACATTCTTCCTACAATGGAGCAACCAGAAATGAACGCAGACACAGCCTAACTGCAGTTTTATAAAGCTGCAACATAATTTCTTGACTCTTGGACTCAAGTGTCTCAACTAATAAAGTCAGCTTTCATATCCCTGCTTTACCATTGTAACAAACTACGCAATCACTTTCAAGGAGCCATGGACTTGGACCCCAAGATTCCATTCTACATCAATTCTGTTAAGGTACTTGCCATTAAAAATTTACTGTCCATTTATATTTCATCTTCCAAAATGTAACACCTTACAATTTGCTGTACTAAACTTCAAATTGTGGAGTTTAATCTGGCCAAGTGTAGATACATTACGAGAAGCACTTGAAAAAGGATTAACGTTCTCAAAAAATAGGAAAGAAATGCAATCTGAATGATTTTATCCAATTCCTTCAATTGTCTTAACCTGCCATTAATGAATTTTTACTTCTTATTCTCTGAATCAGCAGCTATGGGTCTTAAGCTCAACATCAGATCATATGCCTCTTAGCTGTTTGGTACCTTAGTGCATCAATGAAGCTCTGCTGTTTTGTGAAAACTGCCTCCCTTGGAGTGCAACATTAAAACAGTCCCTTTTTTCACTTGCTTGCATGGATATGGAATAACATCATGTAAAAATAAACTTTTCCCAGGATTCCAGCTGGGTACTGGTATCAATTTTAACGGATGCTTCAATGACAAACTGCCCTCTTCACCAGGGATGATACCTGGGCATGTCTAGACCGGTGGTATATATACCCCCAGCATCTGTCCCTTCTGATTGGTTAGTCCACATCCAATCAAGTTTCTGCTATCCCACCTTGCTTACAATCAAATTCCAGTTCTGGCTTGGAGCAAGACCTTCGTCTTTGCTAAAATTCTTTCCCTCTAGTTTTATTTCAATTTCTTCCTTCACCAGGTGGTCCCAAAAGCCATTGGCATAGCACAGTAGTTTTGTGCCGTCAAAGTCAATCCTATGGTCATTGCAAATGCAATGTTCTGCTACTGCCAGTTTCTCTGGGTAACCCAAATGGATACACGTCCTATGCTCTTTGATGTGGGTTTCCATCAATATAGGGAAGATAAGTGGTAACCTATATTTCCATGGTTTCTGGTTGGATTGCCAGAATCATGAAGGAATACCAGATTAATATCATCCATAGACCCATAAGGAAGCTCAAATCACAATTTATGTGGGTCAAAGATGACTTGGGACCCAGGCGGGCTGGCGTTTAGATAGACAGAGAGATACTTTATTGATCCCAAAGGAAATCACAGTGTTACAGTAGCAATACAAGTTCACAGATATACAATATTAGAAGAGAACTAAGAAGAAAGAATAAAAAATAAGTTACCTTAAACAGTCTAACAGGAGGGTGTCATCACTTCATAGACTGAGTCATTATAAAGCCTAATGGCCGAGGGTAAGAATGACCTCATATAGAACTCATTGGAGCAGCACAGTTGACTTAGTCTTTTACTGAAAGTGCTCCTCTGTTCGGCCAAGGTGGCATGCAGAGGGTGAGAAACATTGTCCAGAATTGCCTAGATTTTCTGTAGGGTCCTTTGTTCTACCACAGCCTCCAGTGTGTCGAGTTTGACTTCTATAACAGCCAGCCTTTCTAATCAGTTTATTGAGCCTGTTGGCATAACCTGTGTTGATGCCATTGCCCCAGCACACCACTGCACAGAAGACTGTACTGGTAACAACAGACTAGCAGAATGTGTGAAGGAGAGGCCTGCATACTCCAAAGGACTTCATTCTCCTCAGGAAGTAGAGGTGGCTCTGGGAACAGTGCAGGCTTAGTCTTCCTAAAGTCCATCACCATCTCCTATGTTTTACTGATGTTGAGCTGCAGATGATTCAGCTTGCACAATTGGACAAAGTCCTCCAACAAGGCCTTTTATTCATCCTCCTTTTCTCCATTTATACATCCAACTATTGCTGAGTCAGCAGAGAATTTCTGCAGATGATGTGAGTCAGTGTCACATCTAAAGTCTGAGGAATACAGGGTAAACAGGAAGGGAGCCAATACAGTCCCCTGTGGGGCACCAATGCTGTTTATAGCCATGTCTGAAACACAGCTCTGCAGCTGTTCAAACTGTGGTCCGCCAGTCAGGTAGTCCATTATCCAGTATACAATGGAAGTGCCAAGCTGCATTGAATGGAGCTTTCTCCCCCAGCAACGAGGGTTGTATGGTATTGAAGGCACTCGAGATATCAAAAAACATGATCCTCACAGTGCTGCCCTGCTTGCTTATCCATTGGGAGCTAGCTCTGTTCAGCAGGTAGATGATAGCATCGTCGACTCCAATGTGTTCCTGACAGGCAAACTACAGGAGATCGAGTGCTGATCTGACCAGGGGTCGGAGGGGAGCCAGGACCAGTGTCTCTAGGGTCTTCATGAAGTGCGAGGTCAGGATTTCCAGTGATGTGGAGTATTGTATATCAGCCAGATAGAACGCACAGTGGAGACCTGCATCAAGGAGCAGAGGAGGTGTATCGTACACTTACCCCTGTAAGCGTAAGTGCTACACCTGTCCCTACACATCCTCTCTTGCCACCATTCAGGGCCCCAAACCGTACTTCCAAGTGAGGCAACACTTCACTTGTGAGTCTGTTGGGGTCATCTATTGCATCCAGTGCTCCCGGTGCGGCCTCCTCTATATCGGTGAAACCTGACACAGATTGGGGGACTGCTTCGTCAAGCACCTCCGCTCCATCTGCCAAAACAGACAGGATCTCCCAGTAGCCACCCACTTCAACTCTGCTTCCCACTCCCATTCAGATATGTCCAGACATGGCCTCCTCTACTGCCATAATGAGGCTAAACGCAGGTTGGAGGAGCAACACCTCATATACCATCTAGGTAGTCTCCAGCCCCTTGGTATGAACATAGAATTCTCCAACTTCCGGTAATTCCCTCCCCCTCCCTTCCTCTATCCCTATGTCACTCTGCCCCTTCCCCCAGCTGCCTACCACCTCCTGCATGGTTCCGCCTCCTTCTACTACCCATTGTGTTTTCCCCTATTCTTTCTTCACCTTTCCTGCCTATCACCTCCATGCCTCCCTTCCCCCACCCCTTTATCTTTCCCCTTACTGGTTTTTCACCTGGAACCTACCAGCCTTCTCTTTCCCACCCTCCCCCCACCTTCTTTATAGGGCCTCTGCCCCTTCCCCCTACAGTCCTGACGAAGGGTTCTGGCCCGAAACGTCGATTGATCGTTTCCACAGATGCTGCCCGACCTGCTGATTTCCTCCAGCATGTTGTGAGAGGAGGTGTATCCTTCTGAATTACCCGGAGAAATTGGTGGTCGCAGACCATTGCATTCGGAAATGGCCATAGGATTAACAGGGGTATAAATACCACCAGACTAGACATGCCCAGGCATCATCCCTGATGAAGATGGCAGAGTTTGTCATCGAAATGTCAGTTAAAACTGATACTTGTAGCTGGTTGGATGCCTGAGAAGAGTTTATTTGTCATATACGCTGGGAAAGCACTAGGTTCTTATGAAGAAAAATTACAATTAGAAAATAGCGTAGAATTTTCTTATTCTACATTTCAACCTTAAGCAAAATTGATGTTTATAAAATTATTATTGGAACATCTGAATTGACAAAAGATTGTAATTAAAGTTAACAGCATATACTTCATATTTCCAGATAGAGGGATATGAAACCAGGAAAGGTATTATCCTGCAACAGTATAGAGAGGCAAGGAGCAGTGGAGATGATCTTCTGAGGTCTGGATGCAGAAAGAATCATTTGTAATACAACAACAGGTGATGGAAGGACTGTTGAAAGTGAGGATGCTTGATTCAATTTTGAAAAAAACTGTTATTAAAATACTGTATTCAAAGGAAAAGCAATAAAAAGACAAACTTAACTGAACTAATTTATTGTCAGAAATGATTAAAGCCCTATAAGGAATTAAATAATTCCATCTGAATTAATCAAATTTGGCAAGGGAATAATTTGCAGATTAAAGTAGTGTGGTTAGAGAAATTCCATTCATTTAGATGAAATGAATTAAAATCTTTGGGAAATTAACTTATTTAGGCAATTCTAGTTGAACATCATATTGAATTCATTTATTGCTGTGATTAAATCAAACATTGTGTGGGGTTAATTGAGAGTGCTATTAGCTTAGAAAATATCATTTGGCCCAAATAGTGATAAAGGAATGTTAACATTTGCCCACATTAGTATCAGATGTGATTTGACATGGGAGTGATTTAATGGGCAGGCTGGTGGTACTCTAAAACAAAGCTAGAAAATGCTGGAGTATTCATCAGATCAGGTAGCATCAGTGGGAAGAGAAATAGATTTAATATTTCAGTTTGAAAATGCTTCATCTTCATGTTCTGATGAATGGTCTTGAAGCTGAAACATTAACTCTGTTTTTCTTCCCACGGATGCTGCCTGACCCACTGAGTGTTTCCGGCATTTGCTAATTTTGTTTCAGATTTTCCGCAGCTGCTGTTTTTTTCTCAGTGAGTGGAGCCGCTCCCTCACAGGTCCAGTGATCTGTGGCCTCGAGTGGAACTTGTGTGTTCTACCTGAGACTGTGTGGATTTCCTCCCAGTCTCCAGTTTCCTCCCATATCTTAAAGATGTTTGAGTTGTTGGGTTAATTGTCCACTGTTAATTGCTTCTAGTTTATTAATGAGTGGTAGAACCTGCAGGGGAGAGTATGTGGAGAGGATTTGATATAAGTCTGAAGAGAATAAAATAAAATTAGTGTGGATGGATGTTTGATGGCATCAATAAGCAGAAGGTTTGTTTTTTTACTGTATGAATCTTTGATTCTATATTTTCACCTGCCTGTTGTCCTGTTTTAGCTTTGGGAACTCACTTGAAGAAGCCCTGATGAGTTGCTGCTGCAGATGACCTACTGTTCAGTCATGATGTGACCATGATGGAAGAAGTACATACAGAGGATAACGAATGGTGCAACAATCAAACTTCCTGCTTTGTCCTGGATGGTGGTGAGCTCAAGGTATGTCTTACAATGTCTTGAAAAACCTTTAAATTACCCCATGTGATAGCTACTTCCTTGGCTTAATGTGAAGTTTAAGGAAATTCTCCTCATGTGAAACATCCTCATGTCTTTTCCTGGTTGCAAGTATTAAATAAATGCAACTTGCAGATGACATGCTTGGAAAGGTATAACTGATGAGCAACTGCTCAATTTCCCCAGTTCACTAAAACCTCAAGAGTATTAATCAGCAATGAGCTATTTAATCATCTTGAGAACATGGTTTGTCTTCATCACATGAAACATAAGTATTAATAAGTAGTGTGTTCAGCATAAGTGATGAAGGATCTCCAGACTCAAATGTTAACTTCATTTCCCTCTCCAGCGACGATGATTTCTAAGAATTTTCAACATTTTCTGTTTTTACTTAGAGTTCCAGTATCCTTTGTTACACACTTTGTGCCATTTTGGTTTTAAGAAACAAATTCTATCAGAACATGGACCAGTTAGATAGATAGATAGATAGATAGATAGATAGATAGATAGATAGATAAATAGATAAATGTACTTTATTGATCCCGGGGGAAATTGGGTTTCGTTACAGCCGCACCAACCAAGAATAGATCATAAATATAGCAATACAAAAACCACAAACAATCAAACAACAAAATGCAAACTATGCCAGATGGAAAATAAGTCCAGGACCAGTCTATTGGCTCAGGGTGTCTGACCCTCCACGGGAGGAGCTGCAAGTTCGATGGCCACAGGCAGGAACGACATCCCGTGCCACCCAGTGTTGTATCACAGTGGAATATGGCTGGAGTCCAACAGCAAAATGTTCAATATCCGATCTGCAAACACGTTCCTCAATTGTAATATGACCCGGATTGCACCTGCTGTTAACCAGAACAGTAAGCACCCAACTCCTTTACGCTTACTGCTCTCTTAAAAAACATTAGTAAACATGCTTCACTATTCTCCAGATCATACACAATCTTCTCTTATTCACATTCCTGAATGGAGTGCTTTGTTTAGTTTTCAGAAGTGAGAGAGGAAATTATAAGCTCTCTAACTGCCCACATCTTCATTTCTTAAATCTGATCAGTTGTACTCCAAACCTGGTGCAGGAAACCAGATTCCAAATCTTTATTAAATTTCTTGGGAGCATTAATTGTGGATTTCTGCATGAACATGAGACAGTCAGTCATTCCAGGTCACATAAACCAAATGTTGTAACATGCTTGAAATTGAGCCCAAGATGCAGCCTCTTCTGTATTTGTGGGTTTAGTGGGTAACCAAGTGTGTTTCCACTCAGATATAAGGGAAACAGACATACAATTGCCATCTTCCCCTCCTCCTCTGACTCACACATAGACCCACACAGCGGGTGTCTAACAAGCTGGAGCCGTAAGAATCAAAATACTGTCTAGCTAGTTGCCTGAGAGGTAAATTGTTCAGTTATTTTGATTGGGAACACATCTCTGAAGCAAAGAGAAATGTTTTTAAAGAAAGATGAAAGTCTGCATTATGCCCCCAAGCTGTACCACTTGCAAAGGAATGTTAAGAGGTGTCAAATTGACCAAGTAGATTTGGTTCTCATCAAATATTTTGAAACTTGATCATCATAGATTTGATTTGTGCTCTCTAGCAGACTGATGTCTTGAATGGACCATGAGAGAGTAAATCCTGATGAATTAAGCACTATGATTTGATGTAAGAAGATTTGTTGGGGTGGGTCTGAGATATAAAAGTCTGTCGAGAACAGAAGCAGAAGGGAGGAGAGAATTTTAAATGAAGTGTAAAATCCTCTTATCAGACTATGTAACTTTGCTGTGGTTTATAAATAGGATTTAAAAGTAGTGAGTAGTAAATTATAAAGAGTCACCAATTTTCAGTAGCATCAAGTATTTAATTTGAATTTCCCCAAAAATGTTGGAAATCTTTTTCTTATTTTTTACGTATTTAATATTGACAAAGGAGGTCATGCAGTCTAACAAAACTATACTGATATTCAAAGCATTCCCTACAATCCCATTCACCTACATATTTCCCAGCAAACAATCAACGAAAGACTACACCAATCGAGTGGACCAGCAGCGTGCAACAGACAACAAACTGTGCAAATACAGAAAGAAAGAAACAAAAAGAAATAATGATAATAATAATAATAATATTACAAGTAACAATGAATATGCTGAAAGAGCTTATATAAATACCAACATCTGGAAAAGCAATGGAAGTGACAATATTCATAATTGTTTGTATAAAAAAAAATTACTTGCCTTCATCTGTACCTATTAATGTATAAAAACCATTTTCTTAAAAATCCTGAAAAAGCGTTTGAAGTTTTGACAGAAGGTAAAACATATCTGTTACTTAAAGAGGAAATCACAAAAGATCGATCAAAATATCATCCTATTACTAGTTTACAAACTATATATAAAACTGTGACATCATGTATCTCACAACCAATCACCACTCACTTAGATATCCTCTATATATTTACAGAAGAATCAGAATCAGGTTTATTATCACCAGCATGTGTCGTGAAATTTGTTAGAACATAAGAACATAAGAAATAGGAGCAAGAGTAGGCCATCCGGCCCATCAAGCCTGCCCCACCATTCAATAAGATCATGGCTGATCTGTCCTTAAACTAAGCTCCATCTACCTGCCTTTTCCCCATAACCCTTAATTCCCTTACTATGTAAAAACCTATCTGTTTCTTAAATATTCTTAATTTGGCAGCAGCAATTCAATGTAATACATAATATAGAAGGAAAAAATAAATAAAGTAAATCAATTACAGTATACATATATTTATTAGATTAAAAATCGTGCAAAAAACAAATAATATATATTAAAAGAGTGAGGTAGTGTTCAAGGGTTTAATGTCCATTTAAGAATTGGATGGCAGAGGGGAAGAAGCTTTTCCTGAATCGCTGAGTGTGTGCCTTCCGGCATCTGTACCTCCTGCCCGATGGTAACAGTGAGAAAAGGGCATGCCCTGGGTGCTGGAGGTCCTTAATAACGGACACTGCCTTCCTGAGACACCGCTCCTTGAAGATGTCTTGGGTACTTTGTAGGCTAGTACCCAAGATGGAGCAGACTAAATTTACAACCCTCTGCAGCTTCTTTCGAATCCTGTTCAGTAGCCTCTCCATACCAGGCAGTGATGCAGCCTGTCAGAATGCTCTCCATGGTACATCTATAGAAGTTTTTGAATGTATTTGTTAACATACCAAATCTCTTCAAACTCCTAATGAAGTATAGCCGCTGTCTTGCCTTCTTTATAACTTCTTTATATGTTGGGACCAGGTTAGATCTTCAAAGATCTTGGCATCCAGGAACTTGAAACTGCTCACTCTCTCCACTTCTGATCCCCCTGTGTGGATTGGTATGCGTTCCTTCACCTTACCCTTCCGGAAGTCCACCATCAGCTCTTTCATCTTATTAACGTTGAGTGCCAGGTTGTTGCTGCGACACCACTCCACTAGTTGGCAAGAGCAGAAAGGATGCTGTAAGGGCATGGAAGGATGTAAAGAGCAACTGATAATAGATTCCGTATTTCTAAATCAAGCCCGGTGGAAAAGCAGATATCTTTCATGTTGCTATATTGACTAAAAATGCATTTGACTCTGTCCCATACTCATGGTTAATAGAAGGTCTTAGTATATATAGACTACACCCAATACTTGTGAAACTCCTGCAACATCTGATACAGCATTAACATCCTGTAATCACTCTATTAACAAAAAAGAACTACTGTTAACAAAATAAACTGAGGCATTTTCCAAGGTGATTATGGTTCTGTCCAGCTTTAAACCCACTCTCTAATTGATTGAATTGGATGACAATTGGGTATCAAATCAGCAACAACAAAATGAGTTATATTTTAACACACCATTTTTACATGGATCATTTGAAATTATATGCTCCTTCATCAGTTAAGCTAAGCAATTAATTCAAATCGTAGAACTATTTTCGAAAGATATAAACATGGACTTTGGATTGGATAAATGCAGAACGTGAAACATAAGGAAAGGTGCAATAGAGCAAACAGAATACAAAACAGAGCAGCAGGATACAATACAGCTGATGGACGAATATGAAACATGTAAGTATCTGGGAGTTCAACAAGAAAGTAGAACACAGCGTGATAAAGGAGAATCTTTTGACAGAATTTACTTCAATGTTTAAGAAAATCTGCCAAACAGAACTCAAAAAGGCAACAAACACTTTTGCTATATCCATATTAATGTATTTCTTTTGGCAGAATATCTTGGTCCAAAACTGATCTGGAAAATTTACAAAGAAAAATAAACTGAGATGACAATTTTCAGAAAACATTATGTACATTCAAATATGCTTAGATTAACACTATCTAGGACAGAAGGGAGAAGGGGAATAATAGACATTAAAAATCTACATGACAGTCAAATAAAATTTCTAAGGATATACTCTCATCAACAAAAACAGGATTGAACACTCCACGCAAGCACATGCAATTCAATAAGAAATACACACTACTAAACTTAAATGAGAGCACAACCCAGAAAAATGAAGACTTTATCACTATGGAAGCAAAAATTAACCAATGGAAGAGCATGATCCTCCATGGAAGACATCACTATGATCTGAGTGGACTTAATGTCACCAAGGAAGCTTCAAATCCTGGCTCAAAGTTGGAGACCTCTTCCCACAAATATTGTGGCAATGCAGGTTAACGCAAGAAATGATCGAAAATACATAATAAAAGACCAACAAATTCAAGATGATAAATGTAGAAAATGCTGACAAATGCCAGAAATAATCCAACACTTATGGGATCCTGTAGCAGTTTAACATAGTCTGATTACTTACACAGGCACAATCAAGTGGCAAACATCATTCATGAAAATCTTGCTTTAAAATACAAACT
Source organism: Mobula hypostoma (assembly GCF_963921235.1). Taxonomy (NCBI): domain Eukaryota; kingdom Metazoa; phylum Chordata; class Chondrichthyes; order Myliobatiformes; family Myliobatidae; genus Mobula; species Mobula hypostoma. Next base: position 32,850,605 of record NC_086099.1, on the reverse strand, counting down.
CAAAGAAGAAGTCACACCTTACTATAAATACAAGCCTGATCCAGTTTTAGAGTCAGAATACCACAAATTATATTATGACTGAATAGTTATTACAGATAGGGAGATTCATAATAACTGTGCATATAAAATAATACAGGATAAACTTACTTAATAGATATAGCCATCCCAAACATGCATATCTTACAGAAATCAATAAGTGAAAAACATCCAAAATATGCTGAATTAAAAGAAGAAATTGAAAGACTTTGGAACATGAACATGGTATACATTGCCCCAATAGTCATATCTGCAACAGGTGTCACCCCAAAGTCACTACACAATACCATTAAAAATTTAAGGCCACATGGTAATATTTATGTAAATCTTCAGAAAGCCACAACACTAAACACTACTAGAATAGTCTACAATTCCTAGCAATTGACAAATGAGTGTGCTTGGCTGTCCCCAGACCTCTCCGGTTTTAACAGCTTGAGCTTGAGCTGAGAAAAAATAAGTAAATATAATAACAATAAATAAGCAATAAATAAGCAATAAATATCAAGAACATGAGATGAAGGGTTCTTGAAAGTGAGTCCACAGATTGTGGGAACAGTTCAGTGATGGGGCAAGTGAAGATAACCCCTCTAGTTCGGGAGCCTGATGGATGAGCAGTAATAACTGTTACTGAAACTGGTGGTGTGAGTCCTGAGGCTTCTATTCCTTCTTCCTGATGGCAGCAGTGGGAAGAATTCTGGATGGTATGGCTCCCTGATGATGGATGCTGCTTTCTTGCAACCGTTCCGTGTAGATGTGCTCAACAGTTGGGAGGGCTTTACCCATGATGGGCTGGCCCATATCCACAACCATCTGCAGGATTTTCTGTTCAAAGTCATTGGTGCTTCCCTATCAGGCTGTGATGCAGCCAGTCAATATACTCTCCATCACACATCAAGAGAAGTTTGTCAAAGTCATAGATGTCATAGCAAATCTTTGCGAACTCCTAAGGAAGTAAAGGTGCTGCTGTGCTTTCTTTGTAATTGCACTTGCATGCTGGGCCCAGGACAGGTCCTCTGAAATAATAACACCGAAGAATTTAAAGTTGCTGACCCCCTCCTATCACGCGTACATTGAAATATACGGTGAAATGCATCATTTGTGTTAACAATCAACACAACCCAGGGATGTGCTAGAGGCAGCCTGCATGAGTTGCCACACATTCTGGCACCAACATAGCATGCCCTCATTGTTCAGTAGCCAGTTAGCTGATAAGTGAGAGAAACTGGAGCTGCTGGGGGAACTCATGCAGGTTTTGCTCATTTTCTTCGTTCCGATAGTCTGATTTCCATCCAACACACAAAATACAATGTCATGCTCGGGTTTATTTTGACCTTATAAAATGTTCAGAATTTATCTCTATCTTGATAAATTCAGGAGAAATGAATAATTGATTATCCTTAAACAAAAGGAATTCTGCAGATGCTGGAAATTCAAGCAGCACACATAAAAGTTGCTGGTGAACGCAGCAGGCCAGGCAGTATCTCTAGGAAGAGGTGCAGTCGACGTTTCAGGCCAAGACCCTTCGTCAGGACTAACTGAAGGAAGAGTGAGTAAGGGATTTGAAAGTTGGAGGGGGAGGGGGAGATCCAAAATGATAGGAGAAGACAGGAGGGGGAGGGATGAAGCCAAGAGCTGGACAGGTGATAGACAAAAGGGATACGAGAGGATCATGGGACAGGAGGTCCGGGAAGAAAGACAAGGCGGGGGGGGAACCCAGAGGATGGGCAAGGGGTATATTCAGAGGGACAGAGGGAGAAAAAGGAGAGTGAGAGAAAGAATGTGTGTATAAAAATAAGTAACAGACGGGGTACAAGGGGGAGGTGGGGCATTAGCGGAAGTTAGAGAAGTCGATGTTCATGCCATCGGGTTGGAGGCTACCCAGACGGAATATAAGGTGTTGTTCCTCCAACCTGAGTGTGGCTTCATCTTTACAGTAGAGGAGGCCGTGGAGGGGCCGTAGAGGAGGAGTAGAGAAGCCACACTCAGGTTGGAGGAACAACACCTTATATTCTGTCTGGGTAGCCTCCAACCTGATGGCATGAACATCGACTTCTCTAACTTCCGCTAATGCCCCACCTCCCCCTCGTACCCCATCTGTTACTTATTTTTATACACACATTCTTTCTCTCACTCTCCTTTTTCTCCCTCTGTCCCTCTGAATATACCCCTTGCTCATCCTCTGGGTCCACCCCCCCCTTGTCTTTCTTCCCAGACCTCCTGTCCCATGATCCTCTCGTGTCCCTTTTGCCTATCACCTGTCCAGCTCTTGGCTTCATCCCTCCCCCTCCTGTCTTCTCCTATCATTTTGGATTTCCCCCTCCCCCTTCAACTTTCAAATCCCTTACTCAGTCTTCCTTCAGTTAGTCCTGACAAAGGGTCTCGGCCTGAAACGTCGACTGCACCTCTTCCTAGAGATGCTACCTGGCCTGCTGTGTTCACCAGCAACTTTTATGTGTGTTAATTGATTATCCTTTGTCCTTTCAATTTCCTTTTAAAATTTAGAACTACTTTCCAGTCAAACAATTCACTGCCAAATAAGTTCATCACATTATCTAACCTGGCTGATTGAATTCCACCCATGTACTGGGACACAGGCTATTTTTAATTGATATATGTTTAAAACAGACAAGTACATGTTTATTTAATGTTTCTACAGTGTCTATAAAAAGTATTCACCCCCTTGGAAGTTTTCATGTTTTATTGTTTTACAACATTGAATCACAGTAGATTTCGATTGCTTTTTTTGACACTGATCAACAAAAAAAGACACTCATGTCAAAGTGAAAACAGATCTCTACAAAGTGATCTAAATTAATTACAAACATGAAACACAAAATAACTGATTGCATAAGTATTCACCCCTCTAATATGGCACATCGAATCAACACTGGTGCAGCCAATTGGTTTTAGAAGTCACACAATTAGTAATGGAGTTTCGTTTTAGGAGACCTGTATGCAGGCAAAGTGTTTCAATTGATTGCAGTAAAAATACACCTGTATCTGGAAGGTCCAACTGCTGGTGAGTCAGTATCCTGGCAAAAACTACACCATGGACAAAAGAACACTCCAAGCAACTCTACATAAAGGTTATTAAAAAGCACAAGTCAGGAATAAAATACAAGAAAATTTCCAAGTCACTAAATGTCTCTTGGAGCACACTTAAGTCAACCATCAAGAAATGGGAAGAATATGGCACAGCTGTAAATCTGCTTAGGACAGGCCATCCTCAAAAACTGAGTGACCGTACAAGAAAGGGACAAGTGAGGGAGGCCACCAAGAGGCTTATGACAACTCTGGAGGAGTTACAAGCTTCAGTAGCTGTGATGGGAGAGACTACATGTACAACTGTTGTCCGGGTGCTTCACCAGTCACAATTTTATGGGAGAGTAGCAAATAGAAAGCTGCTGTTGAAAAAAAAATCACATGAATTCTCAGCTAGAATTTGCCAGAAGACATGTGGGATACTCTGAAGTCATCTGGACAAAGGTTCTATGGTCTGATGAAACCAAATTTGAGCTTTTTGGTCTTCAGACTAAATGCTATGCATGGCATAAACCAAGCACCACACATCTTCAAAAACACACCATCCCTACCATGAAGTGTGGTGGTAGATGCATCATGCTGTGGGGCTGTTTCACTGTACCAGGCCCTGGAAGGCTTGTGAAGGTAGAGGGTAAAATGAATGCAACAAAGCACCGGGAAATTTTGGAGGAAAACCTGATGCAGTCTGCAAGAGAACTGTGATTTGGGAGAAGATTTGTTTTCCAGCAAGACAATGACCCCAAGCATAAACCCAAAGCTACACAGAAATGGCTTAAAAACAACAAAGTTAATATCCTGGAGTGCAAGTCAGAGTCCAGACCTCAATCCAACTGAGAATTTGTGACTGGACTTGAAAAGGGATGTTTACACATGATCCCCACGCAATCTGACAGAGTTTGAGCAGTTTTGTAAAGAAGGATGGGGAAGAATTGCAGTTCCAGATGTGCAAAGCTGATAGAGATCAATCCACACAGACTCAAGGCTGTATTTGCTGCCAAAGATGCATCTACTAAATACTGATTTGAAGGGAATGAATGCTTGTGCAATTATTTTGTGTTTTATATTTGTATTTAATTTAGAACACTTTGTTGAGATCTGTTTTCATTTTGACACAAATCTTTTTCTGTTAATCAGTGTCAAAAATGACAAATTAAATTCACTGTGATCCAGTGTTGTAAAATAATAAAACATGAAAACTTCTAAGGGGGGGGGTGATTTCTTTTTATAGCCACTGTACATGACAGAATGGCCGGATTCTGCTCTAACTCCACCATAATATCAACAAAAGAGCTACTCATTGACTTCACAATGCACTTTCTTCTGTTCATATCAGCAGCGCTGAGGCTCAGAGGGTTAAGAATTTCAAGTTCCTCAGAGTGAACTTTACAAATAGCGTATCCTGTTCTACCTATGTAGACTGCTTGGTCAAGAAGGGGCATCAGCTCCTATACTTCCTCAGAAGGCTAAAGAAGCTTTCATGTCAGTGTTGAGTCTCACCAAGTTTTACAGAGCCGCTAAGGAGAATATTTCTTCTGGATGCACCTTGGCTTGGTATGGCAGCTGCTCTATGTGAGGATGCAAGAAACTGCTGAGTGTTGTGGACACAGTTCAACACATCCCAAAACCAACCTCTTTTCTATAGACTGTCTACACTGGAAGTTTGGATGCTCGACGAGTTTGGCAAAATATTTGTGGACTTTTCAGCTGCAATTGAGAAGCCATCATTAATGTGCAGCTGTGTGTGTTATCGCCTCAGAATGCCTGCTTATATACTCCACTGGGGTCAGAATGGATATTGATTACACATTGTGATCTGGTTGGCTGGTTTAAAACACTGTGAACTGTTAGCAGTAGAAGATTCTGATTGGCTAGTTTCAAGGGAGGGCGGCTGGTAGTGTTTGCTTCGCTGTCCAGATCCCGAGACTACTGGCGATTCATTGTTGATATTGTTTCTTCCTTGGCATTGCAGGCAACATAATCAAAGACCCCACCCATCGTAGGTATTCACTCTTCTAACACCCCCCCCCCACCTTATCAGACAGAAGATACAAAACTGAAAGCACTTACCACCAGCAGCAAGAACGTCTTCTCTCCCATGATTATAAAATTATTGAATGGTCTCCTTGTGCAATAAAATGGACTCCTAACCTCATTATGACTTTGCACCTTACTGTCTGCACTCGCTTTGTAACGGTAACACACCATTCCGCATTCTGCTATTGTTTTTCCCTTGTGCTAACTCAATGTACTGATGTGACGCAATGATCTGTAAGGATGGCATACAAAACATACAGATAGGATACTCTCCATAGTGCCTTTTTAAAAAGTGGTTAAGGTCAAGATGTAGTTTTCACTGTACCGCGATACATATGTCAATATTAAACCAATTTGCCAATTTACGTCTTTAATAGTTTCAAAACGACATTTTACATTCATCCAAGGATATTATCAGACACAACACAGTGTAATAGTTTGGAAAACTATTCTAGGATTCTTTCTTACGTTTTTGTAAAAAAAATTTCGGAGTGTCCAACTACATCTTATACGTTGAAAATAAAAGCAAATAGATTAAAATAGATTTAAACCAAGACAAAATCTACATCAATTGTAATAGGCTGGTGATAATTTTTTTTAAAGTTGCAAACAAGAGGGAATATTGCTTGAAGTGAGAATAGAACAGGCTAGTGCTCTAGAACATCACTGAAATAAGCAGCAGTTAAAGCACATATAATTAGCAAACAAATTGCATTCCCAAATGAAAGCTCTCCTGAGACATTGTTATTAAATGATCCTGAAGTCATATTACAATTAAATGCAACAAAAGACTTACATTAGTGCTGTTGCTCTTCATTCTCATCATTTATGTTCTCCTGTTGCCTTTGCTGACAAGTAGCATTGCAGAGGTACAGTACTGTGCACAACTCTCAGGCACACATATATATGGCTAGAGCAGCTTAGACTTTTTCACAGTACTGTAGTAGTTTTATATATTTCACTGTACTGCTGCAGCAAATAAAAAACAAATTTCATGACATGTGAGTGATGATAAACCTGATCCTGGTATGGGTCTCTATTGTGGACTGGGAGTGAGAAGACAACAGGAAAAAGGGGAAGGGAAAGGGGAGGGAGCAGGAAGCACCGGAGAGGCATTCTGTAATGGTCAATTAATCAATTGTTTGGAATCAAATGACCTTGCCTGGTGTCTTAGGGCCCTGTGTGTCTGCATGCGCACCACCCCTCTGCCTTTGCCACTTCTTGTCTGCCACCTGTCCCACTCCACTCCCGTGACACACCATCATCACTGTTCTCAACATCTTTTGCTCCCATCAGATTTATAAACTTGCTCCCCACTCCAGATCGACAAATACTGCACTGTGTAAAAGTCATGGGCACCCTAGCTATGTATATATATAAAAGACTTTTACATGGTACTGTACTTCCTTCCACTTGTACTAGAGGGGATAACTTCATTCAACTTCTCTTACCTCGACACTGAACTGTTCCTGCAAACTATGGCTTTAATTTCAAGGACTCTTCATCTCATGTTCTCGATATTTATTGCTTATTTGTTTATTATGTGGATTACAAATTACAGCAGGAGATCGAAAAGGTGTTGGAGATTTTACCATGAAAGTGGATTGGGAAAACCAGGTCAGTACCGGACCTCAAGAGAGAGAGTTTATAGAATGTCTAAGGGATGGCTTTTTAGAACAGCTTGTTGTTAAGGCCACTAGGGGATCAGCTGTGCAGGATTGTGCAGTGATCCGGAGGTGATAAGAGAGCTTGAGGTTAAGGAACCCTTAGGGAACAGTGATCACAATATGATCGAGTTCACTTTGAAATTTGAGAGGGAAAAAATAAAATCCAATGTGTCGGTATTTCAGTGGAATAAAGGAAATTACAATGGCATGAGAGGGGAACTGGCCGAAGTTGACCGGAAAGAGACATTTGCAAGAAGGACAGCAGAGCAGCAATGGCTGGAGTTTCTGTGAAAAATGAGGGAAGTGTAGGATAGATATATTACAAATAAGAGGGAAGAAGGACACTACGATGGCTGACAAGTGAAGCCACAGCAAAAGTAAAAGCAAAAGAAAGGGCATAAAGGTGCTCAGGAAGCTTACTGTCTGAGGGTGGATAACTCTCCTGGACCTAATGAAATGCACCCTCGAGTTTTGAAGAAAGTAGCTGGAGAGACTGCGGAGGCATTAATGATCTTTCAAGAATCAATAGATTCTGATATTTTACTGGATGACTGGAAAATTGCAAATGTTACTCCGCTGTTTACGAAGAGTGGGAGGCAGCAGAAAGGAAATTATAGACCTGATAGCCTGACATCAGTGATTGGGAAGTTGTTGGAATCGATTGTTAGGGATGAGATTATGGAATACCTAGATGCACATGACAAGATAAGCCAAAGCCAGCATGGTTTCCTGAAAAGAAAATCCTGCCTGACAAACCTACTGCAATTCTTTGAGGAAATTACAAGCAGGGTAGTCAAAGGAGATGCAGTGGACATGTGGAATTGGATTTTCAGAAGGCCTTTGACAAGGGGCCACACATGAGGCTGCTTAGCAAGATAAGACCCCATGGAATTACAGGGAAGTTACTAGCATGGGTGGAGCATTGTCTGGTTGGCAGAAAACAGAGAGTGGGAATAAAGGGATTCTATTCTGGCCGGCTGCTGGTTATCGGTGGAGTCCCACAGGGGCCAGTGTTGGGACCGCTGCTTTTTTCCGATGTATGTCAATGATTTGGACTACGGTATTAATAGATTTGTGTCTAAATTTGCCGATCATACAAACATAGGTAGAGGAGCTGGTAGTGTTGAGGAAACAGGGAGCCTGCAGAGAGACTTAGATAATTTAGGGGAATGGGCAAAGAAGTGGCAAATGAAACACAATGTTAGAAAGTGTAAGGTCATGCACTTTGGTGGAAGAAATAAATGGGCAGACTATTATTCAGATGGAGAGAGAATTCAAAATGCAGAGAAGCAAAGGGACTTGGGAGTACTTGTGCAAGATAACCTAAAAATTAACCTACAGGTTGAGTCGGTTGTGAATAAGGCGAATGCAATATTGGCATTCATTTCTAGAGGTATAGAATATAAAAGCAGGGTTGTGATGTTGAGGCTCTATAAGGCACACGTGAAACCACACTTGGAGTATTATATGCAGATTTGGGCTCCTTGTTTTAGAAAGGATGTACTGAAATTGGAGAGGGTTCAGAGAAGATTCACAAGAATGAATTCAGTAATGAAAGGGTTACCATATGAGGAACGTTTGGCAGCTCTTGGGCTGTATTCTCTGGAGTTCAGGAGAATGAGAAGGGATCTCATAGAAACATTCTGAATGTTAAAAGGCCTGAACAGAGGGCACGACTTCAGGATTGAAGGACATCCTTTTAGAACTGAGATGCGGAGAAATTACTTTAGTCAGAGGGTGGTAATTCTGTGGAATTTGTTGTCACGAGTAGCTGTGGAGGCCAAGTCATTGGGTGTATTTAAGGCAGAGATAGATAGGTTCTTGATTAGCTAGGGCAACATGGGGTATCGGGTGAAGGCAGGGGAGTGGGGATGACTGGAAGAGTTGGATCAGCCCATGACTGAATGGTGGAGCAGATTCGATGGGCTGAATGGCCTACTTCTGTTCCTATATCTTATGGTCTTATTATTACTATTTTGTTTTATTTTCCATCTGTATTTGCATAGTCTGTTATCTTTTGTATATTGGTTATTTGTCCACCTTGCATGCAGTCTTTCAATGATTCTGTTGAGTTTCTTTGTATTCATTGTGAGTAGCCACAAGAAAATGCATCTCAGGGTTGTATATGGTGACATATATGTACTTTGATAAAATAATCTTACTTTGCACTTTGAACTTTCATAATCAGAAAGGACTGATTTTTCTTTCCTTAGATTTATTCAGGCTTCAGAAGAGCTGGCTGGCTGTTGGCCAGCGTCATGTTTAAAATGGAGGCCAAACTAAAGACACATTGCTTCCTTAAGATGTTCAGTAGGTGAGAGTTGTTTATCTACTCATGCTCCCTTCATTAGTATCAGTTTATAGTGAATTGGAATAAAACAGATATGTTGGAATCAAAAGGACGGGCCATGAATGTGGTGAGAGAAACATTGCACGTTCATGTAATTTTATCAGATGAAATCTCAGTGACCTGAAATATTAGCTGCTTCTCTCTCCATAGACGCAGCCTGGCCTGCTAAGGGTTTCAAAACATTCTTTCCTTTTTAAAAAAAAATTTCCAGCAGCTATGTTTTTTTTTTCTTGGTGAACTGAATTCAGCTAACGGTTTTAAATCCATATTGTTCAATTTCACTTGCCCTTAGGTGAACATTTCCCAATTCTTATTAGCCTTATATCAGTGGTAAAGCTCTTGCCTTTCAGTGAGGATGTTGTGTGTTCAACACCCAATTCAAAATTTTAAAGCATGTTGAATTGAATTGACTTTTTTACTTACATCCTTCGTATACATGAGGAGTAAAAACCTTTACGTTACATCTCCATTCAAATGATCAATGTGCAATTATAGTAATTTATAATGAATATTATGTAGAACAGCATAGTCAATATAGCATAAAAATAGAGTTGCGTCAGCATTAATTAAGCGGTCTGATGGCCTGGTGAAAGAAGCCGTCCCAGAGCTTGTTGGTCCTGACTTTTATGCTGCGGTACCATTTCCCAGATGGTAGCAGCTGGAACAGTTTGTGGTTGGGGTGTCTCGGGTCTCCAATGATCCTTTTTACACACCTGTCTTTGTTGTCACTTTAGTAAAACATGCGAGAGGGATGGCACTATTGCAGAACTTACCCAAGGAATCCTTTGATCCCTAGGACAAAAGAGATCCAAAGATATGATTTCAAAATAATGCTAAGGAATGGAATTCTTCTTAATGTCCTGAGCAATAAAAGTGAAAAGTTCAAGGGGAACATGAAGGGAAACTTCTTCACTCAGAGGGTTGTTAGAGTGTGGAACAAGCTGCCAGTACAAATGCTGCATGCAAGCTTGATGCTTAAGAGGAGTTTGAAGAGGTACATGAATGGAGGGTTATGTATCAGTGAAGGTCAACGGGAGTAAGCAATTTAAGTGGCTCAGCATGGGTTATATGGGCTGAAGGGCCTGTTTCTGTGCTGTACTTTTCTATGACTCTTTAACTCTATGTTTCAATTAACAGGAATCAATTGTAAAGCGTGGCTATTTTTACATTACTTGTTGTGGACATTTTGCTTTGGAAGAACTGGTTTCGTTCATTACAATGGTTTTTTTGGCAATCTGAAGCTTCATATTAATTAATACTGTTACCTTTTAATGTTGAGATGTTAAAATTGGAATTTATATTACTAAGCTGATATGGTAGGATTTGAGTGTACTTTTTCAATAGCCCAGCTCATTTACAAAGCCACTACATAACCGTGTATGTGTAAAATGAGACAGAAGTCTTTGAAAAGGTGTATTTAAGGCATAGATTGATAGGTATCTGAGTAGCCAGGGCATCAAAGGTTATGGTGAGAAGGTGGGGGAGTGGGACTAAATGGGAGAATGGATCAGCTCATGATAAAATGGCGGAGCAGACTCGATGGGCCGAATGGCCAACTTCTGCTCCTTTGTCTTGTCTTATAGAAAAGTATGGAGTGCACTGAATAACCGATATTTCAGTTGTGAAATATTTAATTATTCTTCTGATGTTAATCATCTTATAAATATAATCTAATGCATATAAATCTGAAACGGGAAAATAGTTACATTCAACCATTTAAGTTACTTCAGCACCCTTTCTGATCATTGCCATTCTATTCAATGTCTTCTTGTTATTTTGATGACCATGATGTGACTAGTTATAAAAACTTAATTGTACAGATAAACATTAGTTGATCTCTGCAAAATTAGAATGTGCCATTTCCTATTAGCATCAGTTCACAGTTCGTCACTTTTTTCTGTCTGTGTTATATATGAACAAGTATATTTTAACTCCTCCTACAAAGGCTAATTTTAATCAAATGGTGAGAACTTAACAGTCATGTCGATTTGGTTCCCAATTTACAGCTCATCAAATTTTGCTCACCAGTTAAAGTTTCTGTTTTTGACTGCATTATAATTGTCACAGGATTGAGTTTAGCGAACATATTGGCTTTGTACTGTATTAGGAAAGTTTATCTTTGCTGCTTTGCATTTTATTAAAACCCTATTTTGGACATAATCCATTTAAATTTCTGGTCAAAATGGGAGAAGAAATATTTTCAGAACTGATTGGTGAACACACTTTTATATAGGCTGGTTGTTCAGATGAGGGGTGGCGAATTTACAAGATGCTGGAAGTGTGAGATTTTTGATGAGGTATGGATAAATGTTAAGGCAACAGATAAAATATTATAATGCAGTGAAAAGCGACTTTTTATTTTTTTCTTCCTTAAATGTACAACCCACATTTGCACTGGTGATGGCACTTTATACACGTGTATCAACTGGCTCATAGTAGTACAATTCTTGCCCTTTTTGGGTTCCATTTACAACAAATACAGATTAAAGCATTTCCAAAAGAATTAGATGTCAGATTAATTAATTAATTGTAATTGTTATTCACTTGTAATTCTTTACTGGAATGAAGCATGCCAAGATTGTTCCTGGCTAGATGAATTTCAGCTTTTTATTTCAGCTGTTATTAGCAGGCAACAAGGAAAAAAACACAGGGACTGTGCAAAAGAACTGCACAGGTCTGATAAAAGAGGATTATCTATTTGCATTGTTCAGATAATCTCAGAGATCAGAACTGATGAAATGCTCCTGAGGAAGATATGTTCAGGATTATTTTTCATATTCAAATATTCAATCTGGGATAATATTGCTGCATATTTCTTGCAGATTTCAACATTTATTTTTGGACTTAAAGATACATTTAGTGACTTTACCTCACACACATTTTGCAATAGGGATCATGGAAACAGAATAATTCAAGCAGAGAAGAAGATCATCTGACTCATCAAATCTGTGGAGGACCCTTATATGTAAATCCTTTCAGCTTTTTCTCTCTACTGGTTCAGCAGTAGATTCTCTATAAAATGCTTATCCCTTTCCCACTCGAAAGCAACAATAGACTCACTCTTGCAAATAGTTATTTCCAGATCATAATCACTCTCTGTGTAACAAAGCTTCCCCTACATTAATTATAAACACAAAATAATCTGCAGATGCTGGAATCAAAGCAACACACACAACACGCTGGAGGAACTCAGCAGGTCGGGCAGCATCATTGGAAACAATGAGTCGATGTTTCGGGCCGGAACCCTTCGTCAGGACACCAGACATTAATTGTATTTTGCACCCAATATTTCAAATCTGTGTCTTCTGTTTCGTGACTCAGCCACCGAGGGACCGATCCCCTCTATTTAGCCCCCCTAAGTATGTTAGCCTAATTAAGTAGTTAATCCTTCAGTTCCAGGACCCATTGTCAGAGCTGGAAAAGTCAGAAAACAAGTTAGCTTAATGTAGCAAACAAAGATGAAGAGATGGATAGATAGATACTTCATTGATTCCAAAGGAAATTACGTTGTCACAGTAGCATTACAAGTGCACAGATATACAAAGCTAGAATAGAAGTAGAAAAAATAAAAAGTAAGTTACCTCAAACAGTCTAACAGGAGGAGCTCATCACTTCCCTGGCTATAGGTTAACTCATTATAGAGCCTATATAGAGCCTATAATCGGACGGAGATGAGGAGAGCTGTCGTCATTGCAGACTCTACAGTCGGCAGCAGACAGGAGATTTTGTGGACGTGAGAAGGACACCCGCATGGTTTGTTGCCTCTCGGGTGCCAGGTTCCAGGATGTCTCTGACCAGGTGCACAACATCCTGGTTGGTACGAGAGGGGAAAGCAACCAGAAGTCATGATACATGTTGATACCAACGACATAGGCAGGAAGAGGGATGAGGTCATGAAGTGTGAGTTTCAGGAACTAGGCAGAAGGCAGAAGAACAGGACCTCAAGGGTGGCGTTCTCAGGATTGCTGCCAGTGCTACGTGACAGTGATGGTAAGAATTGGAGGAGAAGGCAGTTGAATGCGTGGCTGAGGAGTTGGTGTAGGGAGCAGGGTTTTAGATTTTTAGATCATTGGGATCTCTTCTGGGGAAGGTGGGACCTGTACAGATTGGATCAGTTGCACCTGAACTCAAGGGGGAGCAATATCCTTGCAGGTAGGTTTGCTAGCATGGTTCGGGAGGGTTTAAACTAATTTGCAATGGAGATGGGACCCGGAGCGATAGAGCAGTGAAAGAAGTGCATGGAGTAAAGCCAGATCTAACATACAGAGAGGCTTTGAGGAAAGAGAAGCAGAATAATGGGTGTAAAGGTAGTAAGGTAGAAGGGCTAAAGTGTATGTACCTCAATGCAAGAAGCATCGAGAACAAAGGTGATGAACCGAGAGCTTGGATACATACATGGAATTGTGATGTAATGGCCATTACAGAGACTTGGCTGGCACCAGGGCAGGAATGGATTCGCAATAGTCCTGAATTTCAGTGCTTTAAAAGGAATAGAGAGGGGGAGAAAAGGGGAGGAGGTGTGGCATTACTGGTCAGGGATACTATTACAGCTACAGAAAGGGTGGGTAATGTAGCAGGATCCTCTTTATGGGTGGAAGTCAGGAACAAGAAGGGAGCAGTTACTCTGTTGGGGGTATTCTATAGGCCCCCTGGTAGCAGCAGAGATACAGAGGAGCAGATTGGGAGGCAGATTTTGGAAGGGTGCAAAAATAAAAGGGTTGTTAACATGGGTGACTTTAACTTCCCTAATATTGATTGGCACCTGATTAGTTCCAAGGGTTTAGATGGAACAGAGTTTGTTAAGTGTGTCCAGGACGGATTTCTGTCACAGTATGTGGACAGGCTGACTAGGGGGAATACCATACTGGATCTAGTACTAGGTAATGAACTGGGTCAGCTGACAGATCTCTCAGTGGGTGAGCATCTGGGGGGCAGTGACCACTCTCCCTGGCCTTTAGCATTATCATAGAAAAGGATAGAATCAGAGAGGACAGGAAAATTTTTAATTGGGGGAAGGGCAAATTATGAGGCTATAAGGCTAGAACCTGTGGGTGTGAATTGGGATGATGTTTTTGCAGGGAAATGTACTGTGGACATGTGGTCGATGTTCAGAGATCTCTTGCAGGATGTTAGGGATAAATTTGTCCCGGTGAGGAAAATAAAGAATGGTAGGGTGAAGGAACCATGGGTGACAAGTGAGGTGGAAAATCTGGTCAGGTGGAAGAAGGCAGCATACATGAGGTTTAGGAAGCAAGGATCAGATGGGTCTATTGAGGAATATAGGGAAGCAAGAAAAGAGCTTAAGAAAGGGCTGAGAAGAGCAAGAAGGGGGAGTGAGAAGGCCTTGGCGAGTCGGGTAAAGGAAAACCCCAAGGCATTCCTAAATTATGTGAAGAACAAAAGGATGACAGGAGTGAAGGTAGTACCGATTTGAAATAAAGGTGGGAAAATGTGCCTGGAGGCTGTGGAAGTAAGCGAGGACCTCAATGAATACTTCTCTTCGGTATTCACCAATGAGAAGCAACTTGATGACAGTGAGGACAATATGAGTGAGGTTGATGTTCTGGAGCATGTTGTTATTAAGGCCGAGGAGGTGTTGGAGTTGTTAAAATATATTAGGATGGATAAGTCCCTGGGGCCGACGGAATATTCCCCAGGCTGCTCCACGAGGCGAGGGAAGAGATTGATGAGCCTCTGGCTAAGATCCTTATGTCCTAGTTGTCCACGGGAATGGTACTGGAGGATTGGAGGGAGGCGAATGTTGTCCCCTTGTTCAAAAAAGGTAATAGGGATAGTCTGGGTAATTATAGACCAGTGATGGTGGGAAAGCTGTTGGAAAAGATTCTTAGAGATAGGATCTATGGACATTTAGAAAATCATGGTCTGATCAGGGACAGTCAGCATGGCTTTGTGAAAGGCAGATCATGTCTAACAAGCCTGATAGAGTTCTTTGAGGAGGTGACCAGGCATATAGATGAGGGTAGTGCAGTGGATGTGATCTATATGGATTTTCGTAAGGCATTTGACAAGGTTCCACATGGTAGGCTTATTCAGAAAGTCAGAAGGCGTAGGATCCAGGGAAATTTGGCCGGGTGGAATCAGAATTGGCTTGCCTGAAGAAGGCAGAGGGTCGTGGTGGAGGGAGTACGTTCAGATTGGAGGGTTGTGACTAGTGGTGTCCCACAAGGATCTGTTCTGGGACCTCTTTTTTACATGATTTTTATTAACGACCTGGATGTGGGGGTAGAAGGGTGGGTTGGCAAGTTTGCAGACGACACAAAGGTTGGTGGTGTTGTAGATAGTGTAGAGGTTTGTCGAAGATTGCAGAGAGACATTGATAGGATGCAGAAGTGGGCTGAGAAGTGCAGATGGAGTTCAACCTGGAGAAGTGTGAGGTGGTACACTTTGGAAGGACAAACTCCAAGGCAGAGTACAAAGTAAATGGCAGGATGCTTAGTAGTGTGGAGGAGCAGAGGGATCTGGGGGTACATGTCCACAGATCCCTGAAAGTTGCCTCACAGGTAGATAGGGTAGTTAAGAAAGCTTATGGGATGTTAGCTTTCATAAGTGGAGGGATAGAGTTTAAGAATCACGATGTAATGATGCAGCTCTATAAAACTCTTGTTAGGCCACACTTGGAGCACTGTGTCTAGTTCTGGTCACCTCACTATAGGAAGGATGTGGAAGCATTGGAAAGGGTACAGAGGAGATTTACCAGGATGCTGCCTGGTTTAGAGAGTATGGATTATGACAGAGATTAAGGGAGCTAGGGCTTTACTCTTTGGAGAGAAGGAGGATGAGAGGAGACATGATAGAGGTGTACAAGATATTAAGAAGAATAGATAGAGTGGATAGCCAGCACCTCTTCCCCAGGGCACCACTGCTCAATACAAGAGAACATTGCTTTAAGGTAAGGGGTAGGAAGTTCAAAGGGGATATTAGAGGAAGATTTTTTACTCAGAGAGAGGTTGGTGCGTGGAATGCACTGCCTGAGTCAGTGGTGGAGGCAGATACACTAATGAAGTTTAAGAGACTACTAGACAGGTATATGGAGGAATTACAGGTGTGGGGCTATATGGGAGGCAGGGTTTGAGGGTCGGCACAACATTGTGGGCTGAAGGGCCTGTAAAGAGCTGCACTATTCTATGTTCTATGTTCTAATAGCAGAGGGTAAGAATGGCCTCAGATAGCACTCTTTGGAGCAGTGCAATTGTCTTAGTCTGTTACTAAAAGTGCTTCTCTGTTCAGCCAAGGTTGCATGCAGAGGTTGAGAAACATTGTCCAGAATTGCCAGGATTTTCTGTAGGGTCCTTTGTTCTAACACAGCCTCCAGTGTGCCCAGTGTGCCCAGTTTGACTCCCATAACAGAGACAGCCTTTCTAATCAGTTTGTTGAGTCTGTTGGCATCACCCGTGTTAATGCCATTGCCCCAGCTCACCACCTCATAGAAGATTGCACTGGCAATAACAGACTGGTAGAACATGTGAAGAGAAGGCCTGCGTACTCCAAATGACAGTCTCCTCAGGAAGTAGATGTGACTCTGGCCCTTCTTGTACACAGCCTCTGTGTTGCTGCTCCACTCAAGTCTGTCATCCAGGTGCTCCCCTAGGTACTTGCAGGTCCTCACCACATCCACATCCTCACCATCAGTAGTAACAGGGAGCAGTGCAGGCTTGGTCTTCTTTAAGTCCATCACCATCTCCTTTGTCTTATAAAGGAGACAAGGAAGAGGGTATGGATAGAATAAGGGGATTTTTTCTGAATAGAGTGAGAGTGGATAACCTAAAGAGCAATTAATGGGGAAGTTAATAGCAGATTCATCATGAACTACAATAGAGGGTGTAGCATGGAAAGAAATTCTTGGCCCATGCTGACCATCAATAATCCCAATTCTATTACTCACCTACACACTAGGTGCAATTTACAGTGACCAAATAACCATACAGCTTTCTAATGTGGGTGGAAACTGTTGTCAATTTAATATTTCAGTAACATTTGAGTAATATTGTAAATATATTATTAGATTGAGCATTCTTGTTCATTTAAATAATTCATTATGGATTACATGTAAAAGTATGTGAATAGCATCTGTCACCATGTCATCACGTCATAATTGCGCACCTTGCGTAAAGTAAAAATGAAACTAAGACATGCATTCTCGGCTCCGTGTTTTTCCTTTCAATTAGTTTTATGTTTTAGAGTTACAAAACATAGAAGTGCCGATGAGGAACTTTTAAATGAACCTGAGATAGCCACCTACCTGTTAAAGTGCAGCAAGACACTCGAGGTAGGATATGCACAACGAGAACATTTGAATTTTAAAAAGCAGCACAGCATGTGCTTCTTCGTGAAGGGACAGAGACAGTCGAGTTAAAAAAAAATCAAAAAACAGAAGAACTCACAGGTTAAAAAAAGAAGTGGCTGGCTACATCAGAAATATAGATGAGTTTGATTGCACAAGAGATAACTGGCTATTGTATACTGAATGATATGAGCTATATTTTGAAGCAAATGTAAGAGCTAATGAAAAGCAAGTGCCACTTTTGCTGAGTGCATTGAGTTTAATGACATACAGTTTGATTAGATGCTTAACTGCTCCAGCCAAACCAGATGAAATGAACTTTGCTGATATCATGAAAGTAATGCAGGAATATTTAAAACTGAAACCATTGTCCATTGGAGAACACTTTAGGTTTCACAAGCAGCATCAAAAGGAAGGGGAGTCCATTTAATCTCATGTGACTGGATTGAAGAAATTGTCTGAGCATTGTCAATTCAATGATAGGTTTAAGGATGGACTGAGAGTTTGTTTAGTTTGCGGAATCTTAGAAAACATTCAAAAATGGATCACAACTTAGCTTGAAAAGAGTAGTTAAATAGCAGTATCAATGGACTGGCAGATAGAGATGCAACTGAGTTGCAGACAGGAATGAAAGTGAGCGTGAAAAAATTGCAACGTCTAAACAGAAACCAGTCTGGCTGAACAAATTATGTTACCGTGGTGACAGGGGCTCAGTTGCTGAAGCACCTTCAATTACTCCAAAAGCTGTACGTTTTAAAACATGGAACAGGCCCTGAGACCAGAAAAATTAGACCTCAATCCACAAACACCTGAAGCTGGAAACGCTTTTGAACTCTGGCTGGCCTGCTTCAAAGCGTATCTAGAGGAGATTAAAGCGACCGACCCCGTAGCGAAGCGCAGAGTTCTACTCTCCAGGGTCAGTCCACGGGTCTATTCGCTGATCAGAGACCAGCCGAACTACGACGGCGCAATGAACGCACTCAAAAGACAATACCTGCGGCCGATAAACAGCGTCTATGCTCGGCACCGTTCAGCGACACGGCAACAACGCCCCGGGGAATCGAGTGCTGAGTTTGTCCGGGCCCTACGGACGCTCGTGCGAGCCTGCAATTGCCAGGAGCTGATGGCGGTGCAGCATGCAGAGCTCCTAGTGAGAGACGCCTTCGTCACGGGAACCAGGTCAGTGTACGTGCGCCAGCGGCTGCTGGAAAAAGCCGATCTTACCCTAAATTCGGCGATGGAGCTGGCTGATATGTTGAAGGCCGCTCTGCATAACTCCGAGGCTCTCCAGGCACGCGATCCTCCGATGGCCTCGTGGGTGCCGCAGACCCCGCGACCTGCCGGCGAATCGACGTCGGCTGCCGCCAGTCATGAGTCCGTGAAGTGCTACTTCTGTGGACTGGAGAAGCACCCCCGGAAACGCTGCCAGGCCCGACAAGCTACCTGCTCCAGCTGCGGAAAGAAGGGCCACTTCGCCAAAGTCTGTAAGTCAAAACCGCGAGCGAGATTGAGCAGCGCCGCGTGCGAGACGTGGGGGTCGCCATCTTCCCTGCACACTGCCACCACGTGCGAGATATGGGGGCCGCCATCTTCCCTGCCGCCATCTTCCCTGCACACTGCCACCACGTGCGAGATGTGGGGGTCGCCATCTTGCCTGCCGTCATCTTCCCTGCACGCCACCACCACGTGCGAGACATGGGGGCGGCCATCTTGGTCGGTGCCACCTCCCACCGCCTACGACCAACGGGTGCTCACGGGGCACCCCACCACGCCGGACCAAGACAGCGACCTCACCCTGGCTTCCGTGACCCTTGACCAAAGCGCTCCCCACCAGCTCGCAAGGTCAATGATGGACATCCTGGTGGAGGGGCACAGGACAAGCTGCCTGTTTGACGCAGGCAGCATGGAGAGTTTTATCCACCCGGCCACGGTGCAGCGAATAAAATTGAAGCACCTTCAATTACTCCAAAAGACTGAGGTTTGGTAAAATACTGAAAGGCTTTTATTCGCTGTACTATACGACCTCCACAGTGAGTGTCTGCCCCCGACTGAGAGGGAGGGGCAAGGTGAACACCTTTATACAGGACTCTGTGGGAGGAGCCACAGGGGCAGTCAGCAGAGGGGTGTGTCCAGATAGGTAACCGAGTTACAACATATATACATGGTTTACCACATTTGCACCAGACAAATGCAGGTTTAAAGGTGAAACTTGCAGAAGATGTAACAAAGTAGGACACCTACAAAGAGCATGATGGGCAGACAAAAAATACATGGACTGCACAGGATAAAGAAAAAGATAGAAAGTGAAGTTGCAGTTTAAAAAGAGCACTAATCTGAACGCAATTGATGGAAAATCTGAATTACAATGTGAAAACTAACAGGAGACAAGCAATATGGCTTACACCAGAATTGAACAGCGAATAAATTGAAAATGGAATTGGACACTGGCTCAGCTGCTTAAGTCATTCCACAAAATAAGTTTGAATGGCATTTCAAAGATACTGAACTGAAGCCTGCAGATATCCAGCTAAAAACTTATACTGGAGGAAAGACACTGTAACTCCTGTGGGAATGACATTCGTAACAATTAAATACAACAACCAAAAAGTCACATTGGGCTTGAATGTGGCAAAAATAGGTCGGTCATCATTGTGGGATCATGACTGGCTGAGACAACTACAACTTGATCAGAGATCCATCTACAATTTGCATGCCACATCCCCTGCAACAGATGCAATTGAAAATGAATTCAGAAAAGTACTGGGTGATGCCACAGCAGTGTTCAAAGGTGGCATTGAAAAACAGTGTTAAATGAAAATGTCACACCCAAGTTTTACAAAGCCTGTCCAGTTCCTTATAGCATCCATGACAAAGTAGCCAATGAGCTATATGGATGGAGGCTGAGAATATTCTTTGCAAGGTTGAGTGGAGTCCATGGGCAACACCACTGGTCCCAACAGCCATGAGGAATGTGTCTGTCAGGACCTGTGGTGATGTTAAGGTCACCATAATCCCAGTACTGAAAGTAGACCAATACTCCTTTCCCAGGATAGAGAATATCTTTGCAAACCTTTCTGGAGGGAAACACTTCAGCAAAGGGGAGTTACATGAGGCTTACCCACAGATGGAGATGGAAGAAGAGTCCAAACTGTTTCTCACAATAAATACTCACAAAGTGCCCGATCACTATAATAGGCTTATTTCTGGAGTAGCATCTGCACCTGTGCTCTGGCAGTAAGCTATAGACCAGATACTGCAAGGTTGCCCAGGCACTCAATGTTACCTGGATGACATCTCTGTTACCCATAAGGATATTAAGGAGCATCTCAAAAATCTCAAGGCAGTGTTAACAAGATTAGAAAATTATGGGCTCAGAGCATGACACAACAAGTGCGAATTCTTTAAACTAAGCATCACTTACTGTGGTCACACCATTGGTGCACAAGCTTTACATGAAAATGCTGATTAAAATTCAAGCAATGCTGCAACGCAGAGCGCGCGGCCGTTCCGAATCGATATCGATATCTGTTAACTACGGGGCCGTGCACAATCTTGATTTGATGGCGACAGCTGTGAGAAGCGCGGAGGAACATCTGGAGAAACTTCTGAAATGCCCGCTTCGCTGCTGCTGCTACTGTGCGATCGAGAATCTCCGGAGGGGAAGGCCCCAAATCCTTGGCTTTGCCTGTTGCCTGTTGCCGAGGCCGGGGTCGAAGTGCTCGGCAGAGATGGTGCTCGGTGCTCGGTGTCGGAGAGCTGGTTGGAGGCTCGGAGTTTTTCGGACGGACTCGGTTTCGGACTGCAGTCGGATGCTTCCAGGATGCTGCATCGGCAAGTTGGTGGCACTGGAGGTTTACCGTCTGCGTGAAATGATGGGACTTTCGAGAGACTTTGAGACTTTTACCGTGCCCGTGGTCTGTTCTTATCAAATTATGGTGTTGTTTTGCACTGTTGTAACTATATGTTTAATTATGTGGTTTTTGTCAGCCTGTAAGTCGGTTTGTCATGTGTTTCTGTGATATCATTCTGGAAAAAACATTGTATCATTTCTTAATGCATGCATTACTAAATGACAATAAAAGAGGACTGTGTGTCCTCATAATCTAATACCCCAAAGCCAAAGAACATGTCACATTTGCAGTCCTTTTTAGGATTTGTCAATTACTATACCAAGTTCCTGCTAAACCTTGCTACTGTCCTCCACCTCTTGAACTCATTACTACAGATGGAAAGAAATGGCAATGGAGAAAACAGCTTGTGGTGGCTTTGAAAAAGACAAAGGAAATGGTGATGTCAGAGACTGAACTCACACATTATGAGCTACATTATCCAGTAAAGCTTGCCTGTGATGTTTTGTCTAATGGTATGGGAGCAGTCATGTCACATGTGATAAAGTGATGGAAGTGAATGCCCCATATAGCCTTGGCATCATGTTTCCTTTCAGCTGCCGACAAAAATTACACTCAGATTGACAGAGAGGTCTTGATTCTGGTTTGGGCAGCAAAAGTTTCAACCAGTACTTGAATGAAGTGAGTACGTATGGAGTTTACCCTCGTTACTGACCGTCACCCACTGGTGTCCATTTTCATTCCACAGAAGGGTGTTCCACCAGCAGCACCAGCATGAATACAGAGATGGGCTCTGTTTCTTGGAAGACACAATTACAAGATCAATTCATGAGGACAACTAATCATGGAAACTAATCAATGACAACTAATCACGGAAATGCCGATGGAGCATCCTGGAGAAAGGTGTCCCGAGCCATCAGAACCACCTCCTGCAGTCCCTGGGTCAACTCCTACAACCACCTCAGTGGAGGCTCCAGAACCCGAGATTGTTTCAGAGCCACAAATCTTACCTGCTAACAGAGTGATTCCCCTTGCCAGGGAAGGCGATATCCCACAGGAGTAAGAAATCCTCCACAGTGATAAAATCTTTAGGCCTGAATGGGATAATTTTACATTTACTATGCTGTGCATGTCTATATAGTGGTTGTATTATGTCGTATACTCTGTATGTAGGTTGAGAAGCATTCTATCATGAGTTGGAGTTTATTGCTAAGCAGGGAGGAGTGTTATTTATTTAATATTTCTGTAATATTTGGGTAATATTGTAAATAGTTGTTGATTAAACATTCTTGTTCTTTAAATAACTCTTTACGGTGTATACAGTGTATAAAAGTACATGAATGGCATACATCATTGTGCCACCATGTCATGAGTATATCACCTAAGGTAAAAATAAAACTAAGATGTGAATTCCCAGCTCCATGTTTTTGCTTTCAATTAGTTTTAGTCATAGTCATAGTCATAGTCATAGTCATACTTCATTGATCCCGGGGGAAACTGGTTTTTGTTACAGTTGCACCATAAATAATTAAGTAGCAATAAAACCATAAATAGTTAAATAGTAATATGTAAATTATGCCAGGAAATAAGTCAAGGACCAGCCTATTGGCTCAGGGTGTCTGACCCTCCAAGGGAGGAGTTGTAAAGTTTGATGGCAACAGGCGGGAATGACTTCCTATGACGCTCAGTGTTGCATCTCGGTGGAATGAGTCTCTGGCTGAATGTACTCCTGTGCCCAACCAGTACATTATGTAGTGGATGGGAGACATTGTCCAAGATGGCATGCAACTTGGACAGCATCCTGTTTTGGAGGATTATGTTTTGGAGTTACAGGACATAACAGAAACCAGAGGGCTTGGATAAATCCATGTGGTCGCAGCAGGAATGTACAGATTCTAAGTAGATGGTGTGTAGGTTTGCTGGAATTGTAAAGCAATAGCCCTATTCCTCTGTGCCTCTTGATTATCTTGCAGAAGGCTTTAGTTGGCTTTTCCACGTTTCTCATCAGCTTTAAGTGTTAATGGCTCTATATTCATTTTGTACATGGAAGTGACATTAGTGAACCGGCCATTGTAAGAAGCAAGGTAAGGAGAAGAAAGCACACATGTTGAGACAAAAGTAGGAAGAAGGATTTCCAGTTACTTTAAATAACAGCAAAACTCCATCACATTAAATGTAAAGCATTGCTCCCTCACTGTAAAGCAAGTAACTTGGTATAAGTCACAAGCTTTTGATTGAATAACTGTCTAGAACTGAATTAATGAAAAATCAGTCCTGACGAAGGGTCTCTACCTGAAACGTCGACTGCACCTCTTCCTACAGATGCTGCCTGGCCTGCTGCGTTCACCAGCAACCTTGATGTGTGCTGCTTGTAATGAAAAACAATGTAACCACATTAAAAGCATACATAAACGGTCAGCGGATGCTAACTTTTTTGCTCCATGACTAGCTGTCAGGACAATAGAGGCTAATTTTGTATTGTGGAATTTTCCATTCACTAAGCATTCCAGCTCTGGTGAAGAATCTGTTAAGAAAAATATTGCAAAAACACCTACAGTTTTAGGCCTAAATAACAGAAACCTTTGTGATTAATATCATGCCCCATATATATATATATAGGATCAGTATTTAGGATGCAAGCAGAATATAAAATTATCTTAAGTAGCCTACAGACTTCAGTCTCATTCTTGATGGATCCACAGACTTATATGATAAACCACAACTAGCAATATTTGTATTCTACATTTCCATGGATAAAACTGTGGAAGAAGAAATGTTGCATTTAATGGATGTAGACATGAAGACTATATCTGCATGAGAATGCTTTCATAGATACTTTAAAGACAATTAGATAACACTGGAAGATAATTATTGTATAACCTTGTCATTGTTACAATGGCTGAAACACCTGTAAGCAAAGAAGAAAGCAAATATTTTTCAGATGTTTGAAGCACAATTCCATATTTTCCAAATTTCACTATATTTACTACAACATCCATTACAAACATCTTGCAAACAGATAACTGGTAATTGTTAATTGGTATATTGTTATCACACATACTAAGGTACAGTGAAATGCCTTTGTTTGCATGCCACCCAGACAGACTAATCTATATATACCTATAAGTACATTGGTGTCATACAAAAGGGAAAAAGTCCAATTGCAAAACATTGAGCACATGTTAGAAAATTATTCTAGAAAATTACAGTTTCATTTAGTCAAACAAAAAACCTCATCTACAATTCAAACAATTCACCAAGGAGTTGAAACTTATAGATGACAATAACTGCATTGTGAGGTTGTTATTGGCCATCAATGTCTTCAATAGGTTTGTGGAACTGTTGGAAGAGAGTGTTGCTTTCCTTAAAAATAGAAAAAGCCCTACTAACAATTTGAAGGTAGTTTTCACTGGTATTAGTGGCTTTCTACATCTTAGTACTTAGTCTTCACTTTGCAGTAAAACCTTAATCTTCTTTAAAGAGACTAATAAGAGACTACTCATTTTTCTCCCTCAGTACTATGCTGAGCACATTATCACAAATTGAAGGGAAAGATTATAAAATTGAAGATGCAAACATAAATTACAGGGAACATTTGATGACTTTCAAGATTTGAAGACTTATAGAAGTGAAGATTCTCTTTTGCCTTGTAAATATATAGGTGTAAGCAGTGAAGGTTGTCTAACTCCCAAAGGTAAGAGTATAGAAACATTTACTTTAGAAATGTAGTTTTTGAACTCTGAGAGGGCTGCCTCTAAAGATTCAATTCTGAAAGCGGGTGCCAGGGGAGAAGTATCCTCAGCTTCGGACCACTGAGGGACACGTTTCATTTTTATCGTAAGGCACTGAAGTGAATTGGGCGAAACGCTAACAAATGGGATTCGCTTAATGGACATTTTGTTCAGCATGGACCATTGGGCGTGGGGTCTATTTCTGTGCTGCATGGCTCTACAACTGAAACGTTCAGAAAAATGTAGCATAAAACACAATAAAAATACTGTCAACCTCATGAATCACCTACACCTTGCATTGGAGTCCGGTGATTAAACTGCTGTGTGTGTCACTTTGTAATCGGACAGTTTGATATCTTCCTGCTCATCACAAGGGGAGGTCTTGATCTGTAGCACTGTGCAAGACAGAGATAGTTCACTGTTGCTTACATCAGTAGATTATTTCCTTATTGCACAAAATCACTTGGAAGTAAATTATCCCTTTGTTGTAAAAAAAAATTGGAGTTCCCTCAATGAAAGTGGGGCATCAGATCAAAATTGGAAAAGGATCAAGTCCTGACCTTCCTACCAACCCAACAGCCACAACAGATAGGAGGCAACGAGGTACATAGATTTCCATAATCCAGTGTTCACATCTGGATGCCTCTGTTACTGCTGATCTTAGTAACAGATCATGAAAGTCAGATCAATTTGTCAAAAATTTCTGCACATCCATTCAAGGTCACCCTTTGCATTCTCTACTTCTCTGCATTTTATATGCCTTTGTCACAAATTTACAAGTGCCCTACTAATTTGGAGTGGTGATCTGTACAGGACTGCAACCAATCTTCAGTTCTAGACTCGATCCTTCTCAATGGACTGACACTCATTCCTCTGAGACACAATATCAGATCAGCTGGCGGCTTCCAGGAGGTAGGATTACTGTCGTGCTTTATACAGCTCTGAAGCACCAGCATCAATGAAATGAAGAGTCACGATGACAACAGTTGAGGCTTGTGAGGTACAAGTCATATGCAGCACTCACACCTAGAACCTAAGAGGATTTAGAGCACAGGCATATTGTGTCTGTGGTTACAAGAGACTGCAGGCACTGGAATCTAGAGCAAAGCACAAAAAACCAGAGGAACTCAATGGTGCAGGCAACACTAATGGAGGGAGATAAGATAGTCATTGTTTTTTAGTCTGTGTTGGTCATAAAAGAGCAGCAGACTTTGATCCATGGCTCTGCAGGTTCATACTCTTCAAATACGCATCTCAATATCTTTTAAGCGTGACCAGTGTTTCTATATTTACCATTCATACAGACAATGAGTAACAGGCCCCCACCACACTCCGGCTGAATATTTTCTCCTCATCTTCCTTTAATTCTTCTACCACCAACTTTAATTATCTTTTGATATTTGACCCCTCACTGTGTGGGTCACTCTGTGATTTGCTGAACGGTTGTACTGTAGAGCGTTGTGCTCACCACTACACTTTACGGTACAAGCAACTTGAGTTCATTCCTGCTGCTGTCTATGAGGAGTTTGTATGTTCTCCCTATGACCGCGTGGGTTTCCTCCGGGTACTCCGGTTTCCTCCCACAGTCCAAAGACATACTGGCTGGTAGGTTATTTGGTCATTGTAAATTGTCCCATGATTAGGCTAGTGTTAAATTGGGGATTGCTGGGTGACATGGCTTGAACGGCCAGAAGGGCCTATTCTACGCTCCATCACAATAAATAAGTAAAATATCCCTTCCGTCTGAAGCAACAACAGGTCATGACATGAGTGCTTGTGTAAAGCTGAGGTTAGCTTCCATGGGGAACAGACATGTTCCACGCGGAACTCACTGCAAGGCAGATACTGGGGAGTCTTCCATTCTCTTGGGCACTTTCAGGAAAGTTTGTCAAAGCCCCTGCCCGTTTGTCAAGGCTCATACCAGGCAGGAAGTAAATATCTAGATCACCTGGACTCCATAAGGCTGAAGCAATTGTGAAATGTGAAATAAAAAAATTAGGTCTGATCTGAGTAACAACCAAAGTGACTTCAATGCCCTTCTGTCACTGCCTGGGACAACTGAGCCCAGAGTGTGAACTGGTATGATGAGGAGTGTTTCCAGTCTGCTGTTTCAGTGGTGAGTTGTGTTCATCTGTAACCTTCAAGAAAAAAGGAATAACACCTGTTAATATAATTCCATGTGTATGGATGATGTGGCCTCTATGATAATGTGAGCAGGTACAAGATGTGTGTGTGTGTGTGTGTGTGTGTGTGTGTGTGTCTGTGTATGTGTGTGTGTGCGGGGGTGTGTGTGTGTGTGTTTGTGTGTGTGTGTGTGTGTGTGTGTGTGTGTGTGTGTCTGTGTATGCGTGTGTGTGTGTTTGTGTGTCTGTGTGTGTGTGTGTGGGGGTGTGTGTGTGTCGGTGGGTGAGTGGGTGTGTGTGTGTCCCTGTGTGTGTGTGTGTGTGTGTGTGTGTGTGTGTGTGTGTGTGTGTCTGTGTATGTGTGTGTGTGTGTGTCTGCGTGTATGTATTTGCATTTTCAGCCCTTCCCACTAGCTTCTGTTTAGCTTATGATGTCATGGCACCATGACATCATCAGATAAATCTAGTGCGCGGTAACCAAGCAGTCTCTTTTTGTCTCCGGTCATTGTGGACCAGGTAGAGGAGGGTGCCATAGAAATCCTAGAGAGTGAGGGTCTGGGCACACACTTTAGATAAATATTTGCCACTGTGTGTATGTTTAGTGTCTGCTTCATCCTGCCAATTAGGCGCTCAATTTAGATAAGTATCTGTAACCAAGTTTAGCTTGAAGGTTTACTGAATGTTTAGTGTCTGTTTTGTCTTGTAAATAAATAGTTAACCTACTTACTGTTTGTTTCTTCTGTCTCAACTCACTGAACCCACAAACCTGATTTCCCACAACTATTACACTGAGCTCTTTCCTGTGGTTTGTCCGGTGCTGTCGTTGTTGCACTCTGTGTTGCCAAGTTGCACAATGCCTTCCAACAACGATAGAATTCAGTGGTCACCTTCACAACCCCCTCCCAATCTTTAGTGGGGTGAATATGATGTCAGTTAATCCTGATCAATTACTACAGCTGAATGCACACACAAAATTGCCCGCACTTACAGTATATATGCCAATGTGAAAACATTATCATTAACACCCTTGGAGTAGTTGAGTCCTGATTGTAAAAATTGTA
Source organism: Mobula hypostoma (assembly GCF_963921235.1). Classification (NCBI taxonomy): domain Eukaryota; kingdom Metazoa; phylum Chordata; class Chondrichthyes; order Myliobatiformes; family Myliobatidae; genus Mobula; species Mobula hypostoma. The sequence goes on along the minus strand of NC_086099.1, from coordinate 32,822,411 downwards.
GCCCGAGAATGTTGGGGCAAAATAGTGGTTTATCCACATGGTGACATTTTAGCAGGTGTATTTGTGAACCAACAATCTTTACTGCTCATTAATAACTTCAGATAGATTACAAACGTTTTCTTTAAGCTGAATAATGTATGTGTACTGACCTACAAGGAAACCAATGAATGTGAACAAACATTAAAGGTTAACTAAGCTTCAGGCAGGGAATCATCATTTCTTCTGAAGAACTATTGATTTTCCCTGTTATGAAATCATGAAAAAACTTGCTTCCAGTACAATACTTATCATCAGGAATACATTTTAAAAATAAGATTCTATTTAAGAGAAGAACACATAAATACAAAATTAAAACTAGGAAGTTCAAAAATTGCCTCGTATATTGCAAACCATAAAACAATATGACAGTCCAATTTAAGTAAGGATATCATATACTTCGAATTGACTTGTATGCCTTCTTCAGTTCCACTAGATGGGGCACTATATTTACTTTAGAAAGGTTCTGCGTGAAATATTCTCTTATTGTCAGGCAAGGCAACATTGAAGAGGTGGGGGTGTAGAGTCTGGTGACATTTAGTTGTCTGGGAAGGATTTCAATATCAATACTTGAGAAGTAAAATTTAATTTACCTTTGCATCATGTGTTATTGATGAGCACTTCAGGCTGAATACTGGTCCAAGACATCTGACATTCTCCACAGTAAACCTTTATCTAGTCTCAAAGGCAGTCCTTCCCATGCAGCAGAAATGTATATTGTTAATCACCTCCACTTTCTGTACTTTGATATTGAATGTATTTTTTTCTTTTTCATTTGTGCTGGATTTGCAAACAAGCAGAGGGAAAAGACAATACATTAGAAGTCTAAGCCCAAATAAGTGTTTTAGGTGTGGGGTTATATAGCTAGTTAGATTTCAAATTGCAAATTTCATCATAATCATTTAATTAACAGTTCAAATAAAGGAAAGGTTTCTCAGGAAGGGACTTTGGTTTCAACATTCATTGTATGATTTTTTCAAAGTTCAGCCAAGGTGCTGTTTTTTAGCTGCGAACCTTTTTAATTTGGGCCTCCTCGTTGTTCCCTATGGTGTTGATTGTGACTCGCTAATATTCAGATACAACAGTTCACGCGTATCGGTGTCTTCATGTGGCATGGCAAAGACAGAAATTACAGCTGAGTAGGAAGAGAGAGCATCTATCAGAGGTGCACAAAGCCATGATCAGAGAGGCTGTTTTTAAGGAGGCTTCTGAAGGTGGAGAAATGTAAAGGCAGAGTTATTTAGAAAGAAGATTCAAAAATGTATGCTTGATATGTCTTGCAAAATCCAGCACAGATGGTAAACTGCAGGGTGAGGGAACGCACAGCTGCCAGAACTGGAGGAGCAGAACAGCACAGCGTTGTAGAGCTGGAGACAATACAGCCTGGAGGGATTTGTAGATGAGTGCTAAGATTTAGAATTCTATGTGCTGAGATATGGGGTGTTAATGTAGGTTGGCAGGGGCAGCTGTGATGGATGGACATGTGCATCAAATTTTAATTATGTGCTGCGCTTTTCTACTATATCTCTCCTATGACATTGTGAAATCTGTGCTGACGGTGGCCCTTTAATATCAAGCTGAGTTCAGCTTTACCACAAAAGGCAGCTGCAGTAGGAGTAATTTTCCAACTTATGTTCTTCCAACAGGGATCATCACCTATCTGCAGTGTGCATGGGAAATCACAAGGCTGGGCTGTGCTTTTTGCCCTGATTGGTGATGATAATCAAATCTTGCTAATGTCTTAGAACAGATAATTATAGTATAGTAAGGAAAGTTTCAAATTACTTTGGCATTTTTACATAACTGAAGGCCAGAGGAGAATTTATTGGGCATTACCTACGCTTTCTGTACCTTCACCAAGAAAAAAGTTTTACCAAACTAAACCCTAACTTAGATAGCCTCTCAAACATATTTGCCCTCTGTTGGATTTGGAGCATTTAGAACTGTAGGAGGAGAACAGATTAGAGCTGACCAACTCCAGCATTGTTGCAATATTTATGCATCATAACTTAAGAGTTGGCTGCCAAATTTGGAGATAGAAGACTGAGTCTTTGTGGGACATCCATAAGAAGGAACGGGGAATGTTCCGATCACGCTGGTGAGAGCAATCAAAATTTATTTTGAATATTAGACTCAAAATGGTGGGGTGAGATAAAACAATGTAAATAACAAGTTCAAGATCGTCACATAAGACCAGAAGACCATTAGATATAGGAGCAGAATTAGGTCATTTTGCCCATCAAGTTTGCTCTGCCATTTCACCATGGCAGATCCAATTTTCTTCTCAGCCCCAGTCTCCTGCCTTCTCCCCATATCCCTTCATGCGCTGACCAATCAAGAGTCTATCAGCCTCTGCCTTAAATATGCATAAAGACTTGGCCTCCACAGCTGCTTCTGGCAAAGAATTCCACAGATACACCATTTTCCCTGGCTAAATAAATTCTTTCTCAACCATAAGCACTGAGATACAAACGAAAAACAATCAGGCTTAAAACAATAATAATAGGAAAAGTTTCAGATTTCCTATGGCATTTTTAAATTTTGGGACATTCATGAACAACCTATTTGGTACTACTCAAATTTTCTGTATGTTTCCATAGAAATATCTTTTAGCAAATTAAGTCCTGGCCACAGTTTCCTCTGAGCTGTGCAGGTGCACGGCAGAGCAGTAATGGAAATGCTTCCATGCAGATAACCTTTGTTGCTGCGCAGCTGGAATTTTCTTTTATATAATATTAATATAAAGTGCCATGCAATTTTCAAACTGTGTAAAAATTTCCTGCTCAGAGCAATGGTTGGTCTGTGCAGCTGTAAAAAAAAGAGATAATGCTGGTCCTGGCTTAAATGTCCTCTCAAGCTTATACAATCCAGCCATGTTTCTCAATTTGATATTTAAGCCAAGTATTATTCCAGTAAATCTATGCTCTGCACACTTCAAGCCAACATATCCTCATGCAGTCTCCTGCCTAAAATTGAATGGAATACGGCAGCAAAGATATTGCCAAGGCTTTCCACAAATCAGGCACCTTCCACTTTGTGTTCAGATGCTTTTGAGCTGTAAGTCAATGTTCACAATGAACGCAGAACAATGAAGCAGAGGAAAAGGTCCTTCAGCCCCTTGGTTATCAACTACTTTCCCTACTAGTGCACTAACTTATTAGTCAGCATATTCTGCACCTTCATGGTTCCTAATTTACCAAAAAAAGATAGGGAAAAAGAAATGAAAATACACGTCTTAGGCACATATACTGTATACAGTTAGGGTGTCCAAGACTTCTGGACAGTATAGTAGTAATTTTATGTATTGCACTGTACTGTTGCTGCAAAATTTCATGACGTATGTCATTGATGATAAGCTTGATTCTCTATTGTGGACTGAGAGTGGGAAGCGGTCAGGGAGAGGGGAATCATGGTTGGGAAAAGGAAAAGAGAAAGGCGGGGGAGCAGGAAGCACCAGAAAGAGATTCTGTATTAATCAATAAATCAACTGATTAAGAATCAAATGACCCTTCCTGGTGTCGCAGGGCTGGGTGTGTTTGTACCCGCGGCACCCCGTGCCCCCGGCAATCTTTCTCTGCCACCTGCCCCACACCCCACCCACAGCACTCCACCCTTGTCATTCCCAACAACTTTTGCTCCTGTCAGATTTACAAACTTGCTTTCTACTCCACATTGACAAACATAGGACCGTGCAAAAGTCTTAGGCACCCTAGCTATATATGTGTGCTTAAGATTTTGCACAGTACTACAAGTGGAAGGGAATTTGAATAACTTGAGCTAAAAATGGAAAGTAAATTAGGAACAATACTTATAATATTAATTAACACTATAAACATAACGTGTACATTGTAGTGTGAAAAATGGGTTCAAGGACATGTTAAGGAGCTGACATTACTGAAACATTGAGGGAATAGTTGATAGACATGGGTGGTTGACATCGGGGGTAAGTATTTTAGGCAGAGAGTGGTGAGTGCGTGGAATGAGCTGCTGGTGACAGTGGTGGAGGCAGATACGATAGGGTCTTTTAAGAGACTCCTGGACATATGAAGCTCAGAAAAATAGAGGGCTATGGGTAATTTTTCAGGTCAGGACGTGTTCGGCACAGCTTTGTGGGCCGAAGAGCCTGTAATGTGCTGTAGATTTTCTATGTTTCTATACACAACCCTAAGATTCATTTTCCTGCGGACATATACAGTAAATCTAAGAAACACAATAGAATCAATAAAAGACCATACCCAACAGGATGGACAAACAACCAATTAGTGAAAATAACAAATTGTACGAATACAAAAGACAAAAAAATTCTAATAAATAAATAAACAATAAATAATGAGAACATGAGATGAAGAGTCCTTGAAAGTGAGTCCACAGTTTGTGGTAAAGGGTAAGTGATAGGGTGAGTGAAGTTGAGTGAAGTTAGCCCCTCTGGTTCAAGAGACTGATGGTTGAGGGGTAATAACTGTTCCAGGACCAGTGGTGTGGGCTCTGAGGCCCCTGTACCTTCATACTGATGGCAGCAGCGAGAAGCGAACATGGTCTGGATGGTGGGGATCCTTGGTGATGGATGCTGCTTTCCTGCAACAGCACTCCATGTAAATGTGCTCAACGGAAGGAAGAGCTTCACCCATGATGGACTGGGCCGTATCCACTACTTTTTCTAGAATTTTGCATTCAAGAGCACTGATGTTTCCATACCAGGCTGTGATGAAGCCAGTCGATATAATCTCCACCACACACCTTGAGAAGTTTGTCAAAATTTTAGATGTCATGACGAATCTTCACAGACTTCCCGAAGTGGGGGTGTTACTGGACCCAGGACAGATCCTTTGAAATGAAAACACCAGAGAATTTAAAGTTGATGACACTCTCCACCTCTGATCCCCCAATATGGACTGGCTTATGGACCTCTTGTTTCCTTCTCCTGAAATCAATAATCAGGTCCTTTGTCTTGCAGACTTTAAGGAAGAGCTTGTTGTTATGGCACCACTCACCACTTTATCTTCTTCTTATATGCTGACTTCTCACCATCTTTGATTTGGCCAATGACAGTGGCGTTGTAAGCAAAATTAAATATGGTTTTGGAGCTGTGCTTAGCCTCACAGTCATAAGTATAGAGCAGGGGGCTATGCACACAGCCTTGTGCTGTACCTGTGCTGATGGAAGTTGTGGAGAGATACCTTTGCTGATCTGAACTATGTGCTGCCTTTCCTACACTGGGAACCCCGGCTTGTGCGATCCATGGGAGACTTATCTCTTACACCGCCACTACCTCAGAAGAAGTGCCAGAGTCGAGGGAGAAGGACAAGCGTCCTAGTGAGTCTAAGACGCCGTGCAAATCGTCCACCACTCTCTAGCATACTCCGAGCTATCTTTCAGTCCCTAGACAACAAGCTGTGTGAACTGAGTGCCAGAATACTTTACCATGGGAAACAAAGGAATGTAACGTTTTGTGCTTTGTGGAGACCTGACTGATGGAGGAGATACTGGACCACACTATCGAACCCTCTGGGTTCTCCCTGTTCCAGGTGGACAGGTCAATAAACCTCTCCGGGAAGAGGAATGGAGGTGGGGTATGCTTCATAGTCAACAATGCTTGGTGCGACCCCCAGAATGTGCATGCCCTCAAGTCTTTTTGTTCCCCAGACCTGCAATATCTGGTGCTGCTGTGCAGACCCTACTGGCTGCCTAGGGAGTTCACGGCTGTTATCATCACAGCTGTGTACATTCTGCTTCAGTCTGATACTAACCTGGCTCTCAAGGAACTGTACAAGACCATCAACATGCTGGAGACTACACACCCAGAGGCTGCCTTCATTGTCGCCAGTGACTTTAATTGAGCGTCGTTGACAGAAGTCTCTCCGAAATTTTGTCAGGACATCCAGGTGAGCACTCATGGAGATAAGATACTTGACCACTGTTACACTCCCTTCCGCAATGAGGCAGCCTACAGAGAATGTCATCACCCTAACACAGTGTGTCAGGAAAATGACCTCTCCCTCAGTGTGGCAAAAACAAAGGAGCTGGTTGTGGATTACAGGAGGAATGGAGACAGGCTAACCCCTACTGACATTAATGGATCTGGGGTTGAAAGGGTAAATAGCTTTAAGTTCCTCGGCATCCACATCACTGAGGACCTCACATGGTTTGTACACACCAGCTGTGTGGTGAAAAAGGCACAATGGCACCTCTTTCACCTCAGATAGCTGAGGAAATTTGGTATAGGACCCCAAATCCTAAGAACTTTTTACAGGGCGCAATTGAGAACATCCTGACTGGCTGCATCACTCCCTTCATCGCAGGATTCTGCAGAGAGTGGTGCGGACAGCCCAGCACATCTGTTGTTGCGAACTTCCCATGACTCAGCACACTTACAAAGATAGGTGTGAGAAAGGGGACAGAAGGATCATTGGGGACCCAAGCCACCCCAAACACAATCTATTCCAGCTGCTACCATCCAGGAAATGGTACCGCAGCATAAAAGCCAGGACCAACAGGCTCCGGGACAGCTTCTTTCAACAGGCCATCAGACTAATTAACTCACGCTGATTTGAGTGTATTTCTTTGTTACATTGACTCTTATTTATTATAAATTATTATAAATTACTTTGATTGCACATTGCACATTTAGACGAGATGTAACATAAAGATTTTTACTCCTCATGTATGTGAAGGATGTAAGAAATAAAGTCACTTCAACTGACTAGGGTGTGTAAGTTGAGGAACCAGTTACATAAGGAAGTATTAAGGCCAAGATCTTGAAACTTATTATTAGTTTTGAGGAGATGATGGAACTGAGTTCCAGGTTGCACTTGATAAAGAACATCCAGATGTATGTATATTTGCTGTACAGATTTTCCAAGGGTTGAGTAAAGAGCCAATTAAATGGTATCTGCTGTGGACAAGTTCTGCCGGTAGGCAAAATGGACTGGATCCAAGTTACTTCTCAGGCAGGAGTTGACATGTTTCATTACCAACGACTCAATGCACTTTATCACAGTGGATGTAAGTGCTACTGGGTGATAGTCACTGAGGCAGGTTACCACGTTCTTCTTAGGTGCCCATATAATTGAAAGCTAATGGAAGCAGGTGAGTTCCTCAGTCTGCTGAAGTGAAACATTAAAGATATTGGTGAACACTCTAACTAGTTGACCAGCACTATTCTTTTGCACTCAGTCAGTTTCCCCATCTGGGCTGATGCTTCCTGTGGTTTCACCCTCCTGAAGGGTGCTCTCATGTCAGAGACTGAAATCACATGGCCACCGTGGGTTGTGGGATTTTGTGGAGGTTCTTCCATTTTTTTGATGCTCAAAGGAAGTATAGAATGTACTGAGCTCCTCTGGGTGCGAAGTTTCGTTGTCACCTATGTCACTTGGTGTCACTTTGTAAGAGATGATAGCATTCAAGCCCTGCCACAGTTGTCGAGCATTCTTCAGTGATTCAAGTCTGGTCCAGAATTACCACTCTGTATGTGAGATGACTTCTGGAAATTGTACCCCTTGTATCTTGGTCACCAGATCTGACCACCACTGACCTGGCCCTCAGCAGGTTGTGGATGTCATGGTAGGGGAAGACTTTGAATGATTGTGTGGGTAAACACTCATCTATTACTCTTTTATGAAGTCTGTATCAACCATGGTGTATTCATTCAGATCCTCTGATGAATTCTTGAACACAACACAGTCCACCCATTCAAAGCAATCCTATAGCTGCTCCTCTGTGTCTTGTGACCACCTTTCTGTTCTCTTTATCTCTAGCGTCTTGCTCTTTAGCCTCTGTCTGTATGCAGGCAGGAGGACAGCCAAGTGATCAGTGGACATTACTTTTCTGCTCCGCACTCATAGGACAGCAATGTAGACAGGGGATGAAGGACATATGGAGTCTATGCCTCCACTTCTCGCTCAAAGGCCAACAACATGGATGGGTGACAAAGGATACAAAGGATACCTGTGGATGTTGGGCTGCCCCTGGTTCAGATGGGTCTGTGCAAGCAGGTGGCAGAAAGAGGCACGAGGATTGATCAGTTGGTGTGCCTAAAGCTTGGACTTCAGGGTCCCATCATTGGCTAGTCCGGAGGTCAATACCATAGACTGGAGACCAAATGTCAATTGGAAGTCTAGAATTTGGAGCATGATGTCCAAAGCCTGGAGACTGGAGGTCAATCCTGGAGTCTTCCTTCTTGGAGGGCTGTCCATGTGTGTAGGTGGTTGTGAAGAAAGGGGTTTGTTTTATTGTTGTTTTGTTGCTTGTTGTGTTCTGTGTTCCACTGACCATAAAATATCTATCCATACTCATTCCATTTACCAGCAACTTGTACATAGACTACTGTGCCTGGATGCTCTTCCAGATGCTTCTTAATTGTTCTGAGAATACTCATCTCCATTATCTTCTGAGGCAGTGTGTTTCAGATTGCAACCACTATCTTTAATTTGAGAGGAGACGATTTTTATCTTTAAACTGTGTGTTTGCTTCCCAGACATCTAAAGATCTGGATCACAGATCTATTATAATACCCGGCTCTCTATGCCTTTACTTTCCATGTCAACCAAAAGGTTGTGAAACACAGTTTATAGCCTCTGGCTTTAGCAGGCTACAGATCCGTTAGGAAGTCTTTGCACAGATGAGCAACTATCTAGCCATCTGGAAGATATTTCATTCATCTCAGTATATCAGTCAAGAACCATATATCTTGCCAGTTAGGCACTCTGTGTATGTGATCATACAAGATTTCAATGAGTGGACTCTTGTACCATTAACAAAAATTACTAATGGCTCTGCGGAAGTCCCAAAATATATCAGTCACGATATGTAAGCAGGCCAAATTATCAATGAAATGTAATGTTGTCAAGTCTTAAATTCTACTCATAGGAAGGAAGAAATAAACAATGCGCAGAATCTATCTATGATGTTATAATAGCTAAAGGTAAAGATGAAAGGGAGGTAGAAAAATGTTTGAAATTATTTCAGTGTGGACTGCAAAGAGAGAGAGACAACTAATTCTAACTAAATTATGAAGTCCATGTAAACAGATGGTTATTTACTGATGGATGGTTTGGCAAAAATCCTCCATCTTCAGTTGAGGGTGAAATAACCAACGTCAGGGTCTATTCTAAGGCCAATACCCTCAATGTTTAAGCCCTTGTTAAAATCAGTTAGCAGTATTGAGAATCACATTGCTAGCATGTTGGACCCCAGGCTCCCAAATGAGAGGTCATGGGAAGCAATAACCAGACAGAGAAAAAGTTTCGAGAATACGTTCATGTGCTGTCTGAAGAAGTTCAGTATCCACACAGACTCCTGAACAACTCTGGCACGTGACCATATGAAGCAGAAAAGGAGTATTTGAGATGGGATTGTCAACCTTGAGGCCATTCATCAGAAGCAGGCAGAGGTCTGGTATAGGTTGCAGAAGAAATGGGCCATTTTATTCATTCATTTAGATGGCCTTTGTACGTTGAAACATCAACACATGTATTGAAATGCTTCTTTGTGTCAATGACCAACACAGTCTGAATATGTGTCGCTACACTTCCAGCGCCAGTGCTGCATACCCACAGCTTACTAACCCAAACAATGTCTTTGCAATGTAAGAGGAAAGCAGAGCACCTGGGGGAAATCCAAGCAGTCACGGGAAGAAGACACAAACTCCTTAGCAAACAGCAGTGGTTGTTGAATCCCGATTGGTGATTGCTGGGGTTGTAAACCATTGCACTAACCACTACTCACTGAGACATCCTTCAATTCACAAACTACCAATCTGTGTATTCCTAAAGGCACCTTGAGCTTGAAGTTACCACTTTGGCTGTATTAGAACCCACACAACCCAGAGTCAAAATAAGTTATTGTTAATCCTGAAGGGGACCTTAGAAGGAATCTAACAATAAAATACCAGTGAGTGGGCTGACAGGCTGAACCATTTCACTATAATAGGGGCACAAAAATATTCTCTTATATCTAAACCTGTGAGTGACAGTTTAGGAGGAATATAGTGAGTCAGCTAGCATCATTAAATGATAGAATGTCAGTGCTTTATTGGTGTGGAAGTCAGTAAATAGCACCAACTGAGTTCCAAGGGATGATTGACCACAGAACTGATAAACTACTCAAGTTTAGTCAAATGAACTGAAAGATTTTTTTTCAAAGTTATGCTGATTGGCAGTAAAAGTACAGTCAGCAGTCCAGAGCCCTCATTTCTTGATTTTGATATCCCTTGTGATAGCTTGTGTGGAAACAGCGCAAGTCAGTGATCAGCTTCGGGAGAAGAAATCTGTACAGTTGGAAAGTTTGTTTCAATAGACTGGAAATAAGTTTGTAAAAGTGGATTATGTGGTTTTCCTGAGAGACAGTTACATGTACATCAAATAGATTGCATTTCATTCCCTGAGACCAAGCAAGGTGGGATACAAGCCAAACAGATGAAGCAGTCTATCATTGCAAATGACACAGATGAAGTAAGAATCCAGGTGGAATGGTAATAGATCCATAGATGAATATTCATCGCTCTGATGTCTCAGCAAACCAGCATATTAGCTGAGTCAACACCCATACAAAGTGTAAGAAACATTATTAATTACAAACATTTTTAATATCTGCAAGCTGTGGGACAGACTGTAGATTTTATTCAGTTATTTGGCCAACTAATTTTAAGTTGTAAGACGCAAAGGCACAAAAGGAATATAATGTTCATTAAGTCCCTTTGATTTATATTAAACTATGGACACTGATCTTTACTGCAAATTGATAAATATAAAAAAATGTGTATATTTTAAACTAGCTGGAACAGTTACTGTGGCTGTAGCTCCTTCCTCTTCAAAATCCTGCTCTATGAATGCTGACGTTATTGTTAATTTACATTTTTAACTGATGATTGTGGTTGCTTTGATGTAAATAGCCAATTAGCTTTGTAAAGTGATTGACATTTATGTATTTCTAATTAAATGATTCCTTTTTCCTTGGAGGCTTCCATGGCAAACATTACTTGCTGTTTTGGTAACTGAGGCTCCTTTGATGACGATGAGAATCTCGTTGCAATTGAGAAACGTTTGATAAAGCAAAAAAAATTCTCAAATGTATAATTTGCCTCTGTTGGAGACGTCAATGTACTGTGAATGCACATTAAGCAATATCCAGCTTTGATTTCTTCCGAAATATAATGAAATATGCTAGAGATACATAATTCTACTTTTTCATACCACACTTTCTAATTTACATCAAATGGCATAAATTACCTGTATTATTGTTTGATCTCACATGTAACAGAAAGTCTTCTAGTTTAATCACTATGCATAAATGGCCACAAATATCTACTGGAAGCAAAACAAAAATGATCACCTTACAGGAGAAAGCAGGTTTTGAAAATGATCCCAAGGAAACAATGCACATTAATGTTGACAAACACTTAGGCCGTGAATTCATTCATTTTTAAAATCTGCTTGGAAGTGAGTATTATCCTGAACTCAATCTGCCTTCTGTAATACATTTACAGGAGTTGGTAGGTTCAAAGAAATTGATAGGTTCTTGATTAATCAGGGAGAATGTGTTTGAGAAGAATAATAAGTCAGCCATTGTGGAATAGTAGAGCAGACTTGATGGGCCAAATGGCTTAACTCTGTTCTATATCTTACGGTGTAAATTCATTCCAAGTCCTCTGTGTGTGAGGCGACCACACATAGTGTCCTGCAGTAAAAACACAATGCTGTTGACAGCCATGCATATCTTATCTTATTCACGAATACCATGGACATTGAGGATCTTCACCTACTTTATTGTTAAAGAGTCTCCCAAAATCTCGACAACTACCAGGGCTTTGTTTTTTTCCAGAGTATGTTTCCATTTTTTGTTCTTGTCTGTGGCAACTATTGCCACTGCTCCTGCCTTGTGACTAGCTTCCTCTTCCTTCCAATGTCCCCATGCCCGTTGGATGATTTCCCAACCCTACTTCTCTTCTCTACCTCACCCTGCACTTTACCACCGGATTTCTATCATTACCTCATCCTTACCACCACCCCCTTATGATCGCTTCCAAGCATCCTGTCTACTCCCCTACAATCCTGTCTCTAATCTACTGTATCAGCCTCGTGTGAAAACATGCACTGGAGTACTTCTATCGATATATTGCAAGCTTATAACTCCTCTCAAGCTATATTTTGTTGTAAAGGGTTAAAGAGCAGTTTATGTGATGCCCTGCACCCAGATAAAAAGGAAATTGGTTTGAAGAGGTATGAGAACAGGGAATGCAAATTAGCAAATTAGATTTGATTAGAGAAGACACAGACTAGTTGGATTACTTAGATCCTTCCTGTGTTGTGATTTTTGTCAATTTCTTTGATCATCTCATACAGTTTGAAAATAACACTGTGAGACCTGTGTTGTAATAATAAATAGCTGATCGGCTAGTACGAAAGTGTAATTCACTGGCTGTGAAGATTTTTTTTGAAATTTATTCACAAACTGCAAAGTCAGTATTTATTTTCCAACCACAGTTTCCCCTTGCACTGAGTGATTTGCTGGACCATTTCAGTAAGCTGTTAAGAGCTGACCTCATCAGTGCTTCTGGAATCACTTATTCACCAGATGAGGTGAAGACAGATCTTCTTCATTGAATGATATTTTATAACAACTAAGCTGCTTCACCATTACTAATATTAGCTTTCATTATATTATATACTTATTTAATTGTTTAAATTTAAAAGATGTGGCAGAATTACATGCAAAACTTCAAACTTTTTAACAGCATCCAAGTTCAGCATCAAATACCATCAAGTTCCAAGTAAATTTATTATCACGCTACATATATGTCAGCATGCAGTACCCTGAGTCATTTATTTGTAGGCATCCACATTAGAACAAAGAGACACGAATGAATCAATGAAAAACTCCACGCAAGAAAAGACTGACAAGCAACCAATGTTAAAATAAAAACAAAAGGTTGGAGTATATTCATAATCAAAGTATATGTACTGTATGTCATCATCTGCAATCCTGAGATTTGTTTTCTTGTGGGCATACACTGTAAATCCAAGAAACATAATAGAATAATTGAAATTCCACAACCAACAGGATGGCCAAACAGCCACTATTCAAAAGACAACAAACTGCGTGTGCAATAAATAAATAAATAATACTGAGAACATGAGATGAAGAGTCCTTGAAAGGGAGTCCATAGGTTGTATTCAGTGATCAGTTCAGTGTTGAGAAGAGAGAAGTTACCCGCACTGGTTCATGAGTCTGATAGATGAAGGCTAATAACTGTTCTTGAAACTGGTGGTGTGGGATTTAAGGCACCCATACCTCCTTCCCAATGGCAGCAGTGAGAAGAGAGCATGGCCTGGATGGTGGGGGTCCTTGATAATGGTTAGATGGAAACCTGCAACTGAAGCCAGAATTAAGTAAACCCATCTATCCAGCCTTTCTTCATAACATTCTGATCAATCGTTATCAGATCTTCTTCCATGCAAAGATATTATTTTATGATGCAATTTGTGAAGTATAAAACTCTCCACATTCAGTGTAGCTGAGGGTTGTTAACAAATTTTGAAATTATACTACTTTTTCCAGAGTATAATTAATATTTTCATAAATAAATCAAGCAGAGAACAACAGGGACTGTCTGTAAGAGAATAGATGGGGGTAGAGGTTACATAACAAATAGATGGGGGTAGAGATTGCATAACGAATGTTTGTAAATCAGGAGAGGCAGGATTTATGAACATTTGGAGAGGCATAATGTGACTAGAAATAGTCAGCACGGCTTTGTCAAAGGCAGGTCATGCCTTACGAGCCTGATTGAATTTTTTGAGGATGTGACAAAATACATTGCTGAAGGTAGAGCAGTAGATGTAGTGTATATGGATTTCAGCAAGGCATTTGATAAGGCACCCCAAGAAAGGCTTATTGAGAAAGTAAGGAGGCAGGGGATCCGAGGGGACCTTGCTTTGTGGATCCAGAATTTGCTTGCCTGCAGAAGGTAAAGAGTGGTTGTAGACGGGTCATATTCTGCATGGAGGTCGGTCACCAGTGGTGTGCCTCAGGGATCTATTCTGGGACCCCTTCTCTTGGTGATTTTTATAAATGACCTGGATGAGGAAGTGGAGGGATGAGTTAGTAAATCTGCTGATGACACAAAGGGTGGGGGTGTTGTGGATAGTGTGGAGGGCTGTCAGAGGTTACAGTGGGACATCGGTTGGATGCTAAACTGGGCTGAAAAGTGGCAGATGGAGTTCAACCCAGATAAGTGTGAGGTGGTTCAGTTTGGTAGGTCAAATGTGATGGCAGAATGTAATATTAATGGTAAGACTCTTGGCAGTGTGGAGGATCAGAGGGATTTTGGAGTCCAAGTCCATAGGACACTCAAAGCTGCTGCGCAGGTTGGCTCTGTGGTTAAGAAGGCATACGGTGTATTGGCCTTCAACAACCATGGGAATGAGTTCAAGATCTGAGAGGTAATGTTACAGCTATATAGAACCCTGGTCAGACCCCACTTGGAGTACAGTGCTCAGTTTTGGTCACTCACTACAGGAAGGATGTGGAAACTATAGAAAGGGTGCAGAGGAGATTTACAAGGATGTTGCCTGGATTGGGGAGCATGCCTTATGAGAATAGGTTGAGTGAACTTAACCTTTTCTCCTTGGAGCAACGGAGGATGAGAGATGACCTGATAGAGGAGTATAAGGCGATGAGAGGCATTGATCATGTGGATAGTCAGAGGCTTTTTCCCAGGGCTGAAATGGCTACCATGAGAGGGCACAGTTTTAAGGTGCTTGGAAATAGGTACAGATGTCAGGGGTAAGTATTTTATGCAGAGAGTGGTGAGTGTGCGGAATGGGCTGCCAGTGACAGTGGTGGAGGCAGATACGATAGGGTATTTTAAGAGATTCCTTGATAGGTACATGGAGCTTAGAAAAATAGAGGGCTATGGGTAACCTTAGGTAATTTCTAAAGTAAGCACATGTTCGACACAACATTGTGGGCCGAAGGGCCTGTATTGTGCTGTAGTTTTTCTTTGTTTCTATGAGTAGATGGGGTTAGAGATTACATAACGAATGGGGTGATGGTGCCAGGCAATGGGAGAGCAAAAGGGTTGATAGAGATGCAACTAGTGAGTGCTAAGGAGATATAAAGGGTCACAGCAGAAATACTCCTGACAATGACGTTGACTGGAAGATTTCAACAGAGCAATCTTCAATTATAAATTTGATGTGCCCAATAATGAGCAGTACAAATTGAACTTTTTGCTGAGAGTAGGTAAATTATGACAGAAATGCAAATTAGTATTATTGATTAGAATATTTTATTGTAGTTTAAAGATCTTTTCAATGACGTGAATTACTTTCATACTCACTTGATCTGTGACATGTGTTCTTGACATTTACATTATATTTGCATTAATTGAATATTTCAAAACTGTAATTCACACAACCAAAGGATGGAGGAATCACCGGTAGTCTCCATTGCTGGAGATTTGTTTCAAACGTCTCTCACACAGGCCTGAATTTTTATTACAAGAGCAAATTGCTGGATGTTGTAAATTTAAAGAAAAACATTAAGTGCTGAAAACACTCAGGCTGTGGCTGTGAAAAGGAAAAGAAAATCTCTTCTCTCATCTATCCTCTCACAGTCCCTGTTGCTTGATACTCGATTGTTTGAGTAATACATTTTCACTTACTGTAGGCTCTGAAACAGGGGAATAATTTTAAAAAAAGATAATCTTTGGTTAGTGCACACATGGGTATGTCTCTCATATTGAAAGGATGTAGGTGCACTGAGAAAGGATTGAGGAAGAATGACCAAAATATTTCATCAATTGAATAATTACAATAATACCTTAATACCTTCTGGCTCAAGAAATTCCTCCTCATCTTGGTTCTAAAGGGACCTTCTTCTATTTTAAGTCTGTGCCCTCTGGTTCTAGACTCTTCCCACTATTGGAAGCATCCTCTCCATGTCCAGTCTATCCAGCCTGTCAATATGTGGTAGGTTTCAATAAGATCTTCCAGTCAAAATGGCACCAAGCTACAGCTGCTGAAATCTAGCAGATGAACAATCTGCTGGATGGTTGTTATAGGGTTTTGACCAGGACCATTGACAACTCTTTTCCTCTAATAAATGCTGCACAACTTGCTGAGTTTATCTAGCAGACTACAAGAACTGAAAGATTATATCTATCAAGGAATACCAAAAGATTGGCATTCATTTTGCTTCAGGTTCTCACGTAAGGATGAAACATTAGATCTGACCTTCCAGCATCTTTTGCATACCAGGAAAAGAATAACCCCCAAATTGCCTTCTGCAGTGGTGATATTTGGGAGAATATTTAGGAGGACTTGACAGGTCTATATACAGTTCCAAATATTGAATATATTTGAAGTGGAATATGATGTTTATTGACCATAACTCCACCTACATTACCATAATTCCAAGAAAGCTCATCTCCAATCTTCTAGATTTGAGGTTCAACACCTCTCTTTGCAAATGGATCCTAGGCTTCCTGACCAACAGACTACAAATAGTAAGGATAGGCAGCATCACCTTTGCCGCTCATTATTCTTAACACTGGTGCCCCACAAGGCTGCATGCTCAGCCCCTACTCTATTCTCTATACACTCACAACTGTGTGGCCATATTCTCTAACTCCATATAAAGTTTGCAGATGATACCACAGTAGTGGGTCATATCTCAAATAATAATGAATCAGAGTACAGGAAGGAGATAGAAAAACCTCAGGACATGATATCATTTCCCTCAGCAAAACAAAATAGCTAGTGATTGACTTCAGAAAGGAGAGTAGTGTTTATATTAATGGTCCTGAGATTAAGAGTGTTGAGAGTTTCAAGTTCCTGGGAGTGGGCATCACCAATGGTCTGTCCTGGTCCAACCACATTGGCGTCATGACCAAGAAAGCTCACCAGCACCTCTAATTTCTCAGGAGGCTAAAGAAACTTGGCATCTCACCTTTGACCCTCACAGTTTTTAATTGATGCACCAGAGAACGCATCATATCCAGTTGCATAACGGCTCGATTTGGCAACCACTCCGAGCCAATTTGGAGAGGTCAAGAATGGCTTCTTCGCAGTGAAGTCAAACATTGGGATGCATGTTCTAGGCCCAGAGCAATTCGCTGTGACGGAGCTTGGGTCCCAATGCAAAGTACGATTTGCTGTTCAGACAATTTAACACTGGCCCAGATAGACTGGAGGCTCCTTTCTCCATGACGCTGAGGCTATGAGATTGCCCCCGGCTACTGTTCTTCGTGTCTGTAAACTTTGCGATGATTTGCCCCACTAATATGATGAACCGAATACTGAGGCTTTGGGCCTGCTCCAGTCTGCTCCGGGGATTTGGATTTTAGGACTCAATTTGGTTTGGAATGTTGTTGTTGCTCACTTCTATCGCTGGGATGATTTGAGTTTTTTTCTCTCTTTCTCTGCACAATGGGGGTTGGTCTTTTTTTTCAAATGGGTTCTTTCTGGTTTCTAGCAGACAAAAAGTGGAATAATTTCTACCTTCTTTGATAATAAGTGTACTTAATCCTGAATCACTCTGCCTGTGACCACAAGAGTGTTGTGGACGTAACACAGAACCCAACCTCTCCGCCATGAACTCTGTCCATACTTCTTGATGTGGTAAAGCAGCCAACATAATCAACGACCCCACCCACCTCTGACATTCTTTCTTCTCCCGCTCCTTTCAGGAAAAAGATACAAAAACCTAAAAGTGTGTACCACCAGGCTTGAGTACGATTTCCACCTGGTTGTTATAGGAGTATTGAACAGCCCCCTGGTATGGTAAGATGGCCTGATGCTCTACCTTATTATGCCCTTTCACCACACTATCTAGCTGTACTCTACATTTTCTGTAGCACTTGATTTTACATTCTGTAATTGTTTTTTTGCAATGATCTCTATGGATGGTATGCGTAACAAGTTTTTCACTGTACCTCAGTACATGGGACAACAGTAAAAGGATTTAACAATTTAGTGAAAAATATCTACTTCTGTGAGGGGCTAAAATTGGATATAAATATAATTTAATTCAAGATGGAATTTTATTCTCAGATGGTGGTTACAGATGGAACTTATTACACAGGAATATTTGAGGCAACTAGTGTTAGTACACAAATGAGATCTAAATATATATAAGAGAGAAGGAAATAGGTTATCATGAATAAGATTTATATGGAGTAGAGAAATGTAGTGTGCAGCAAAAAATACAATTAGGTCAAATGTTCTGTGAATTCTTTGGCTAAGCTCGATCTGCAGGAAACTGTCAAACAAGGTCAACCTGACGAATTTGCTTATGATCAAATAATCATTCTGGTTTGGCCAGCAATGTGTGTAATTCACTAAACATAGCTGGCAAACATTTGAAAGGATCCTGGATTTATAGAATGCAAATTACTGCACATAATTTGGTGAATCCGATGCTACACATACCCTTAGAGTTTAATTTCTTTTCATTTATTATTTCCTCCTGGCTTCCACAGTTCATTTTATCAAAGCACCTGCAGGAGTGTGTGGGCGAGGACGACTTTCACTGGAATCATAATTTGTGAGAAGGAAAGAAGCATCAGAGCATGAATTAGATTAAAGTGACTGTCTCATTCTCTCAGCTTTCTTCATCTTAGCTCAGTGAGAATAAAGAATCAAGATACTTGGCAGCTTCATTATGTGACCTGTGTTACCCAGTGCATCCCTGCCAGTAGCCTCAACTATCCATATAGGCATCATCTCAGGCAGAGGCATTTCATCAGCTGCTCAGTTCACCATAGTAAATATGTGCACTGGAAGTAGAGATAGATTTCACCTCAACACCCAAGGAATAAGCCAATGAACTATTCTCTACCCAATACAAGTTAATGCAATTAAAGAAGAAAGCAATTACACTTATGTCACACAGGGAGCAACCCGGAAATACTGGGGAAAAAAACTCAGCAGGTCAGCCAGCATCTATGGAAAGGGTAACAAGCAACATTCAGGCTCTGTCAGAATAGTTTTGCTTCAGATATTCAGCATCTGCAGGTCTTTTTCATTTTCATACCTATATTTTAATTTTTGACACTTTAATTTGCTTTACAGCCTTGCAATGCTTTTGAGGTGTAATTATGGAAGTTGTGGTAAGGCAAGGATAGCCTGGAGCTGTTGTAGTCAAGCTATACCTTTGATATGAGACCACCAGTTTATGAGAGGCAAGATAGGGCTGGGGTGACTGAGGCAGTGTGTACTCAAGCCAAGTGAGTGAAGCCTCTGTAGTGAGCCTTTTCCAGAAAAGTCTTCCTAAAACACAGCATCCCTTTATACAACACGGTGTGCAGGAGACAAATGAGATAAGATTAACTGAAGGATGTGAAACACACCACATACCCAACAACTCAGGCTCTATTATCTTTACTGATTCCAAAATAACATCCACTATCTACTTGAAGTTTCGATTGACTTTAACACCTCCATTGTGAATAGCATTTGACCTTGTGAGTAAGGAATTCAAGCATACAATTTGCAATGATCAATTCCCATAACTGATTAGCCAATTCTGTAATACTATAGTAGTTTTCCATTCACAATTCAGAATAGTGTGGGTGATAGGAGCCCATGCTGTTCTCCTTGTGCACAAGTAAAATAAAAAGAATGCTTGAATCATAAGAGTGTGTGTGTTCTGGACCCAGTTATTTTAGTTATCTTTTTTATTATCGGCAACAACATTGTCTTTGCAGTAATATAGGAAATCCATTTTATCCACAGAAGCTCCAACATACATCAAAGATAATGATTAAATTTAGGTATGTTGATTGAGGAATAACTGCTGGCCTGGAAACTCTTGCTGGAAATTGTGTTGTTGAATATATAGCATAACTCAGGGGGGTAAAACTGAGAGGTATTAGTTAAGCATCATGTACAAAATATGCAGGTCTGGAATTTGTATTTAGTTGAAATGGTATTGCCTAGGGAACCAGCCAGTGTTATTTGTGGCTGCAAAGAGAGATTTCCAACTAAATATGAGGTGTAGAATATTGTGCATATTGCATAGAGAGATTCATGGGCCTTTAGTGCAGTAATGGCACTTCTTACGTAGTTAGGTGGGGAGTACTAACATTATTTCTCCAGAATTTAAGCCTAGCTTGTCCAACTGCTTCCCCTGAAAAACACATCCGACTTCTAAGATGGATGCAAAAAGAATTTCTGCTTATAACTCCTCACTGGAAAATGATATTAAAAAGTGGCTGAGCCTAAAATGCCTCATTCTTAGGATCCTTGGAAAAGAAAACCACTTTGTCTGTTCAGCCACAAAGATCAGAAGCTCACACACACACACAAGATACTGAAGGAACTCAACAGGTCAGGCAGCATCTATGACAATGAATAAGCGGTCAGCGTTTCAAGCTGAGACCCTTCGTGAGGACTGGAAATGAAGGGGGAGTAGGCCAGAATAAGAAGCTGGGTGGGGTGGGGGGGGGAGAAGGACTAGCTCAAAAGTGATAGATGAGGCAAGGTGAGTGGAAAAGGTAGAGGGCTGGAGAAAAAGAAATCTGATAGGAGACAGCAGTGGACCATGAGAGAAAGGGCATCAGCGGGAGGTGAAAGCCAGGCGTGGAGAAGAGTTAAGAGGCTGGATGGGGGGGGGGGGGGGAGAAGGAAAAGAATTGCCTTAAGGAGAAACTAACATTTATGTCTTCAGGTTGGAGTGTACCTCGATGGAATATGAGGCGTTGCTCCTTCACTCTGTGCGGCTTCATCATGGCAGAAAAGGAGGCCATGGGCTGATGTGTCAGAACGGGACGGGGATAGGAATTAAAATGGTTATCCACCAGGAAGTTCTGGTTTTGGTGGATGGAGCAAAGGTGCTCAATGAAGCAGCCCCTCAATTTATGCTGGGTCTCACCAGTTTAGAGGAGCTGCATTGGGTGCCCTGGATACAATAGATGACCCCAACAGATATGTAGGCAACGTCTTACCTCACCTGAAAGGACTGTTTGGGCCCTGAATGGAGGTAAGGGAAGAGATGAATAGGTAAGTGTTGCATTTTTGTCACTTGCAAGTATATTTGCCAGGAGGGAGATTAGTGTGGAGGGGCTAATGGGCAAGGGAATCATGGAGGGTGTGATACCCACAGAAGTCAGAGAATGGGGGGGAGAAGATAAAGCTGTATTTGGTGATAGGATCCCACTGAAGATGGCAGAAGTTTCAGAAGGTGATGTGTTGGATGCGGAAGCTAATGACATGGTAGGTCAACACAAGAGGAACTCTAACACTGTTAAGGCAGTGGAAAGAAGTAGTGCCAATGTCCAGGAAATGGAGGAGATCCAGGTGAGGGCAGATGGAGGAAGGAAAGCCCCATTCTTTGAAAAAGGATAACTTCTCTGATGTCCTGGAAAACCTTATCCTTGGAACAGATGCGGTGGGGATGAAAGAAGATCAGAGGCTGTTTATATTTATGAAACTAAAATTTTCCACTTCTTTCTTTGCTTATCACAATAATATTGGCAAAATACTGTAGATGGAATGATCTCACTCACTCCACCTTCAGTTATTGCAATCCTAGCAAATACATACGAGGGGTGATTGATAAGTTCATGGCTTAAGGTAGAAGGAGTCAATTTTAGAAAACCTAGCACATTTTTTTTTTCAACGTAGTCCCCTCCTACATGTACACACTTAGTCCAGCAGTCGTGGAGCATACGGATCCCTTCTTTGTAGAAATAGTCCACAGCAGGGGTGAATGATAAGTTCGTGGCCTAAGTTAGGAGGAGATGAGTTATTAACTTCAAACTTTCTGCATTATCACTCAAAGAGTTGAACTGCACGTGCATGTAATGAGAGCGTCTTGGATCTCCAAGTGGTCCACAGCAGGGGTGATTGATAAGTTCGTGGCCTAAGGTAGAAGGAAATGAGTTATACAGCTCTCGTTAAATGCACGTGCAGTTCAACTCTTTGAGTGAAAATGCAGAAAGTTTGAAGTTTCTCTTCATCTCCTTCTACTTTAGGCCACAAACTTATCAATCACCCCTGCTGTGGACCACTTCTGGAGGTCCAAGTGGCTAACTTCTACAAATAAGGGATCAGTATGCTCCACAACCGCTGGACTAAGTGTGTAAATGTAGGAAAATAAATGTGCTAGGTTTTCTAAATTGACTCCTTCTTTCTTAGGCCACAAACTTATCAATCACCCCTCGTAGTAACAGGTCACAGTTCTGTCTGAAACTCAAAAATATACCTGATACATTTTAGTTATTTTCCTGAGGTTACTTAGGAAACCACAGCCTTCACCTGCCCTCTTCCACACATTTCACTTACATGATAATAACTTTCCACTGCACAGCTACAGATGCATCGTCCTGCCCAAGAAAGTTCATTGCATTTTATCAGGAGGGGAGAACAATAATTAAAATGACTTTCCTTATAGTTTTCAACTTTTTCAAGTTTGTTGACTCTATTAGATTGGAATTTGGAAGAGTAAGATTAGATACTGGAAGCATAAAACATCTGGAATTGTCTTGATATGCTATGTGTGGAGATGATGCTTCTTGTTGGGTGAGGACAGGGGTAAGCGGGGGAAGGAATCTGGAACTAGGAGCTTCTGTTTAAAAATAAAGGAGTTATTATTTTAGAAAGCAATGAAATAACACTTTTTGCTAGACGTCCGTGAGGATAGTGAATTGTTCCTCAAAGGAGAGTGGGAACAGAAACTTTGATTTTTTTTAAAGTCCGATGAGTATAAACACCAGAAAGTGGATAAATGGCTTTCTCTAATAGATGGAAAGGTAGATATGAGATTGTAATATCCTTTTCAATGGTACAATAGACTTGAACAGCTGAGTGGCCAACTCTTTCTCCTAATTTATCATATGCTTGTGTGTTCTACTCATTTGCAAGATTTTGGGCATCCTTGGAAAATCGGGATTTAGTGTCTATCTCCAATGCCTCTGAGAAAGCAAAAGAATTCTCATAATGTTGTTGAAATTGTAGGCTAGACGCAACATTAACCAAGGAGTCGTGACAAATTTCCAAACCAGGACTAAGAGTGATTTCAAAGGATTATGAATGTCCTTCCATGCAACCTTTTACCGCAGTTGGTGATGGTTGCAGCATTGGAAAGTGCTGCTGAAAATGCTTTGACAAGTTCCTACTATGCAGCTCGGAGTAGGGATACTTTGCTGCCAACGTATGTAGAAGAATTTAAAAAATAGTACCACAGGGCTCCTCAATCCCACTCCATTACATAATAAATTAAAATTAATCTGATGATTGGCCTCAATATGACTTTCCTACAGAACTACCTACGAGAGTTATGAGTGCTAAACCATAAAGAATGTTGAATGTTGTTGAATATTCTTAATGGTTCAGTCCTCACAATTCTCGAGTATAGATAATTTCAGAGTTTCACAGTACCCTGAGGTTAAAAAACTTCCAAATTACCCAGTCAACCTCCCAGTCAAACTCAATTAAAATCTTACACATTTCAATGGCATTATTCCTTATTCTTTGAACTTCCAGGGTATATATGTCCTATTTACCTGATGGTATTAGTAGTGGAGGGAATAAGTATCTAGGATGTTAGAATTGTGTGTTGAGTGGGTTCCTTTGTTTGAGCTGTGTTGAGCTTCTCGAGTTTTGTCAGAGCTACGCCCATCCAAACAAGGTCCTCCTAGCTCCTCAAAGCATTTTAAGATTGTGTGTGGATAAAGCTTTGAGCTGTGACGAAAAAGATCCACTTGCCACAGGACATTTGGTAGAAGCTTCAGGTGGTATCTTACTCAGGGAAGCTACAGGCAGAAGGTATACATGATTAAAGAGAAATAATGATTAGCTTTATTTGTCATATGTACATTGAAACATACTGTGAAATGTTCTGTTTTGCATCAAATCAAATCAGTGAGGATTGTACTGAACAGCCTGCAGTGTTACCATGCTTCCAGTGCCAATATAGCGTGCCCACAACCTACTAATCCTAACCTGTACATCTTTGGAACGTCAGAGGAAATCAGAACACCTGGATAAAACCTATGCAGCTATGGGGAGAACACGTGAGCTCTCTACATGTAACAGTCGGAATCAAACCTCTGCTGGCACTAAAAACCATTCCACTAACTGCTTCCCCACCATGTCACTCTTACCATGAGTTCTTTATTGAGTGAGGCCTCCGTCGGTCAGGGTCGACCATGGATATTGCATCCCAGCTATCTAGATATGCAAGCCACAGCAGTACAATACAGAGAGAAAACTGTTGCAACCTCCCCCTCTCCATGCATCTGATGAACCCAAGTTTGGCACCAGCAGCATTATAGGAGTTGGCAGTCACTGTTGAACTCAACATAGGACTGCCTTACGGACCCCAGCTCCAGATTTTTCCCTTGGAGTTTACTCCTGAAACCTTCTCCATGAGTGGGTATAGCTGCAAGGCAACGGAGGTTTGAGATCAGAGTTTTCTTTCCTCTAGGTGAATTGCAAACTACAGCTGATAGGCTCCATCTGCCAGAAGCAACTGGTTTTAAGGCACCAGAAGCCCACCTTTGCCTCTTGTCCTGTCAGTAGAAACAATTCCACCAGGCTTAGTAGCTAAGCTACATGTGAAGGCCAGGAGCTGGACTTTGGTTGTCAGAGATTATTTGAGTTGCACACCATTGGGAGCATTTAATAGGTAGTGGGAACTTATCATGACTACCCCTCCTGGATATAACAGCCTTTAGTCAGATGATGAAATGAGTGTGGATTAAATATTTCCAGAGCAGAGCTACCGGAAGCTAAGGAACTCAAAGTAAAACTCTGAGATAGGAGCTTGCATTCATGATTTGGCAGATGCTGTCTATATGTGATGGCTATCATGATTAATCCCGACCCTGTCTTCTTTCACCAACAACATATAGCAGCAGCCATTAGAAAGCAGCATGAACCAGAAACAGGAAATACAGCAGAATAATTCCCCCCAAACCCCCACCCCCATTTAGTTCATAAACTCCAAAAACAATTGAAGACTCCTTACTTACAATCTGAAAAGGAGACTTCATTTCAGAGTGGTAAAACAACTCTACACAGCAGCCACTAATTGCAAAGCAAACTAATAGTGTAACCTTGCATAACTTGAATGTAAGGTTTTAAAATTTTGATTATTGAAAAACAATAATTGAATAATAAATTATTGAACTACTTACAAAATGAAATGAAAGCCAATATAAAAAATTTCCTGTTCTGAAATATGTTTCCATGTGATGTGAATTACTTAGTTATGAACATTGCATATCGGCTGTACTGCTGATATATCACTAATAGGCAGGGAGAATGATTGTAATACTTTATTTCAAATCAATTCTTCTAGGATATTTTGAAATCGAAGTCATCTTACTACCTGATTGACAAAAAGCAAGGAAAATATTGGGCTTCGCAGAGTTGGGAGTGGTTTAGGGAAAACCTAACGCATACACAAATACACAAACGCACAAGTACAGCTTTGCTCTCTGTTATATGGGGAGAGTACTTTTCCCTGTGCACAGACTTTTTGAAATTTTGACTGTAGTAAGTAGCAATAGTAAGTTATTGTTTGCTTAATAATAATTTATATCTGTTTTTTTTAACCTGCACATCAACAGTGCAACCAAAATAATGTAATTTACTCTAACAAAAGCAAGAGAGCTAATTCATAAACCATCCCAAACTTCCTCACACCTGCCTTAAGCCTGGTTTATACTTCTGCGTCAACGCGTCGCCCTAAGGTCTGCGTCGTCGCAAACCCTACGCAAAGCCGACGCGGAACCTTATGCGAGAGCTTGCGTTGCTGCAACGCGCACCTCTCCCAAAATATAACCGCGCCTCGCGGCAACGCAGAACGCAACAACTGTGATAGGTCCGCTTGGTAGCATCGCATGTCATCCAATGCTGCAATAGCTTCCCATTGGGCGACTGAAGGGCAGGGAAGGAACTCTGGCTGTAATGCTTTCCATAAAGCTTTACAGACCTCCGAAATTATGGAGGACACATTTTGCATGAAAAAAGACGCTCGCGTCTTGTTTACCCAAAGACTACCATGACCATGAAACCTTGCAAGGGCAGGTGAGTGCACATGCGTGATGGGCGCGAATTGCAGAGCGACGCAGACTAACCAACACACAAGTATAAATGCTCACAATGCTCATAGGCCACTTGCGTAGGTTACAGCATCCAGTTAACGCAGAAGTATAAACCAGGCTTCACACACAAACACACACATAAGCAGCTGTGTTATTTAAAGTAATTAAACTATTATGTGCTGAATTGTTCATGATTAATTTGAAGGAGAGTTTATTGTGGGAAAATGATGTTTCTCACTTGGTAGTCACACACATTAATCTCTTCAGTGACTGGTGCAACTGAAGTTAGGTCTTTGAAGTACATTCCTGCCACAAATAAGAGATTTAATGGATACTTCCCAAGATGTTTACTATAAGCGAGATCATGAAAGATGGTGAACAGAACTGGACAACCTGAAGTTGAGAGAGGCAGAGGAGAAGGGGACAAGGCTGTTCTATGAGAGACCTATCAATCAATGATATTATGAATGCAGTTTTACATGTATCTCAGCAACAAAATAATAGGAATTTTCAAAGAGTTTCATTGCAAAAAAAAACAAATCCCATTGAGGTCATTTGAGTAGCTTGCATCTGGAAGCAGGCTGAAACAGGACCTGCTCAGTTTGTGATAGGACCAGGTCAGTTGAATGCAACTTTACACTCACCATGACAGCTAGATAGCGTGGTCACACATGTTGGCTGCCAATAAGGAGAATAAGTCTGCAGGTGAGAAGGAGAGAGCTCTATAATTTAGTAAAAGGTGACACAGAAATACAGAAATCCAAATTAATGTGATACAAGGCAGGAGAGATATTTTATGCACCTGGGTGGTGAAGAGTGGGAGAGGCAGGGGATCCAATGGTTCATAGATACAAGGAAAACACTAAGTGGTTCAAAAGCTCTACATTTCTAAATTTGTATGTAACATTGAAGGAGGCTATTTTGGCTCTTCTTGCACAGTATATGCCAGCTCACAGAATAATTCCATTCTTCCAACATTTTTCCTGAAGTCTCCTATCTCCACCTTCCAATCATCTCCACCAAGATTCTCCCATTCACTTTCACACTAGGATCAATAGCAATGGCAATGGCCAATCAACTCAAAATCCCCATTTATTTTTCAGACACTACTTTGAATAAGAAGAGATTCCTGATCAATATCCTCAGTGAATATGTCCAGATATAAATACTCTGATCATGATCACATTGCTGCCTTTGGGATCTTTCAACACACATATAGAACAGAGAGCACTGCAGCACAGTACTAGCCCTTTGGCCCGCGACATTGTGCCGACCTTTTGACCTATTTCTAACCCCTCCCTCCTACATAGTCCATAACCATCCATTGTTTTTTCTTTCATCCATGTAGCAAACTAAAAGCTTCTTAAATGTCCCTAATGTATCAGCCCCTACTCCCACCCCTAGCAGTGCATTCTTTCTGTGTTAAAAAAAACTACATCTGACATCTCCTCTTGGCTTTCTTTCACTCACCTTAAAAGGATGTCCTCTGGTATTAGCCAAGCCTCCCTGTGAGAAAGGTGCTGGCTGTCCACTCTATCTATGCCACCCAGAGTTTGGCTCTCTGATTTCCGATAGAGGAATATTTTCTTAGCACTTTCACCCTCCCCCCACCACACCCAGTCATCTGGAGAGAAGAGTCCCTTAACATTCTGCATGACGTCTGAGGCAGATCAGCAAATCTCCATCTCAAAGAAAATGGACAACAGCATGTGTCTTCTGCAAACTTTATGCTGAAATTTGCCTTTCAAACTTCCATGGAAATTCTATCCACACACTTTCAGGTTGGAAAAGTTGGGAAATCGTAAGAAATAAAGGTAAACTTCCCCTACCTAATAACTGCAGTGGACAAAACAATCGGTTGGACTTCTGTGGAGAACATAAAATCAAAGCATTCCAATGTTAGGCAGCTGTTTAACGACAAATTCAGAATTCAAAAGCTCTTATAATTTATGCCTGCCCACCATATGGTTCATAACAGAGATTATCTCCATTTTGTAAACCTATTTGAAGATAAACCATTGAAAACATGTTAAGGTCAGTGATTCAGTTTGAATCAGTGTTCTTTGTTCATTTTATAAGGTTCAGCATACGTTGGAGTTATTGAAATTCAAGAGGTAGCTAATGGACTGTAGAATGCAGAAACATATGAAGCTTTTACCATTTTCAATAGGGCATTTCAAATGGTAATACTTCCCATAAGAGTCTATCCTTTTTTTCTCCGTGGTGTTCCTCTTCGAAATAAGTACTGAAATATGAATGGTAATTAAGATCAAACAAATAATGAGTATTTTGAGGTATTGCATCATTGAATATGACTAACTCTGAATGAGCTCCTTAAATAGAATCTAGAATACACCTTCCCTCTCTCCATTCTTGTGTGCAGCAGAACTATTCAATACTGCTGCAGCCAGAAAGCCCCCAGTTTCACTCGATGCTGTCTTATTCCTGAAACAGGAAGTACTCTGCTGGACGATGTGGGTTGAACCCCCACACTGCCAAACTCTTCAGATTTTACAGACCAGCATGCACTGTTTTTGCCACTAATATGAGTATTAATCATAAAAATATAGCTGCAACAAGAAATAAAAAGTGAAAATTCACTGTGCATTTCATGCAGAAACTATACTGAAGTTTTTTCAATTGTACAGCAAAACTTTTTTCTGTTCCATGTCTAAGAAGCAGAAGCAATGTTTAAGGAAAATGTGTGACATAATTATATGCCTCCCAGGAATCCCCCAATTTAATCCCCAAATGTGTTGGCGTGTGGTCAAGTGGTTAAGGCGTTTGTCTAGTGATTTGAAGGTCGCTAGCTCGAGCCTTGGCTGAGGCAGCATGTGTGTCCTTGAGCAAGGCACTTAACAGTGCTCTGCGACGACACCGGTGTCAAGCTGTATGGGTCCTAATGCCCTTCCCTTGGACAACATCAGTGGTGTGGAGAGGGGAGACTTGCAGCATGGGCAACTGCTGGTCTTCCATACAACCTTGCCCAGGCCTGTGCCCTGGAAACCTTCCAAGACGCAAGTCCGTGGTTCCATGAGACTAACGGATGCCTATAATCCCAGCCTAATCACAGAACAACTAACAATGACTAATTAACCTACCAACCGGTATGTCTTTGGAATGTGGGAGGAAACTAGGTTACTTGGAAGAAAACCATGCAGTCACGGGGAGAACGTACAAACTCCTTACAGGCAACGATGGGAAAAGAACTCTGGTCGTTAGTACTGAAAAGCCAATCACTACACTACCGTGCTACCCCTAATATTAATGCTGCTAACCTTAAACCACTTTAGTGTTCATTTGCATTAATGCAATACATACAGTGATGAAAATGGAGCTTCTAAGCTTTGTTGGGAAAGTTTAACACTAGGTGCATTTATTTTAATAGTGAAAATTATAAGTGTTATCAAAAGCATCCCTTCCCCCTTTCTAAGTATTACCCCAGGATTTGACTCAATTTGGCTGCATCATTTTTCTGGTGGTAAAAGCAATTGTTTAGTCAGATCTGGAATTATGTCTATTTTGTTGCAAAGCAGTTTAATGAAATAACAGAACTGAACAGTTCAGTACATTTTCCTTCAGTTAATTACAGGAGGTGTGGAGTTTTCAAAGCTGCAAAAAAGGTCGTTACGATAGTCAATTCTGTAATATTCTTATGCAAAATGCAGCATTTTGTATAGAGCAGGCCTTCTGCAAAGACTAGGTAACACTACCCAGGTGTGAAATGAATCGCATTGCTTACCATGGCAACCAAACATAGGTCACCAGTGGATCGCAGAGTACTTATAAAATTGAGATGTTCTGTGAGTCATGCATATTAATTCAGTCCAATTAGCTCTTGTGGAATAAATAAAAAGCACTAACTTCAACTGCTTGCTGAGGAACTATTAGAGACACACTTTAACAGATTCCGGCAATTGGAAATTGTGAAAATGGTGGCAAAAGAAATATACTCAGCATGGACTTGGCATGTGGTCGTTGAGCAATGCATGTGACCATTTCAGTTGTAAACTACCACTGTAAACTTCAGTAGTGCCCCACTACCTGAGTCCTTTAGCGTTACCTTACCGGCAGGAGAGGAGAAGATGGCGGCGCGATGCAACACGCGTGGCCACTCTGATGAATGATATCTGTAATCTGTCAAGTAGGGTGCCGTGCACAATTTTGATTTGATGGAGGCAGACGTGACAGCACGGAGGAACATCTGATGAAACTTCTGAAGCGCCTGTTTCACTGCCGCTGCTACTGTGTGATCCAGAATCTCCAGAGGGGAAGGCCCCGAATCCTCAGCTTTGCCTGTTGCTGGCGGCCGGGGCAGGGGTCAAAGCGCTCGGCAGAGATGCTGCTCAGTGCTCGGTGTCGGAGGGCTGGTCGGAGGCTCGAAGTTTTCGGACGGACTCAGAGTCGGCTGTGGTCGAGTGCTTCCAGGATGCTGCATCAGTAAGTTTGCGGCGCTGGAGGCTAATGGCAGGGAGAGTTTCTCCCTTCTACCGTCTGCGTGAGATGTTGTGGTAATCGGGACTTTGAGACTTTTTTTTTACTGTGCCATGGTCTGCTCTTCATCAAATTCGGGTATTGCTTTGCACTGTTGTAACTATATGTTATAATTATGTGGTTTTTGTCAGTTTAGTCTTGGTCTGTCCTGTGTTTCTGTGATATCATACTGGAGGAACATTGTATTATTTCTTAATGCATGCATTACTAAATGACAATAAACGAGGACTGAGTGTCCTCATAACCTAATCTAATGTTGCTCTTTCAAAATGGAAATGTGCTGTCTGTGATGAGACATATGCCTATGGATTGCTGCTAAGGTGAGGAACTTTGTTCTGCGGTACTACAACGATTTCCAGATGAGGTTTTCCACTCAGCAGTTTACAACCAGGTGGCAGAGCTTGGATGTTGGAATCCCAATGGTGGGTGCAATTTCACCCAACCTTTTTGTGTTAGCCATGGAGGTCATTGTGAGGGCTGCAGAATCAGTGGGACTAGGTGTCGCACTTGATGGCAGAGGGGAGTTACCACCAATACGAGCGTTCATGGATGATCTCACTCTTTTGGGTCCCAGCATGGAGGCAGTGGAAAATGTACTATCTAGACTCGAGGAGCTAATGAGTTGGGGAAGAATGAAGTTCAAGACCAAGAAGTCAAGGGGCCTCATTCTTAGAGAGGAAAGCTGGTTGACTTTCATTTCACCCTTTGTGGAGAGGAGATTCCATCCATTCAAGACCAACCAGTTAAGAGCCTTGGGCGACACAGAGGAGCTGAGAGACACCAAGAGGGTTCAAGAGGGTTGAAGAGAACAGATCAGCAGAGGTTTGATGTCTGTTGACAAGTGTGGCTTGCCTGGCAAGTTGAGGTTGTGGTGCTTGCAGGATAGATTGATGCCACGGATAATGTGGCCCCCAACTGTCTATGAAGTGGCAATGTCCCATGTTGAGGCAATGGAACGGAAGATCAACAAGTATGTGAAGAAGTGGCTTGGAGTACCGAGCAGCCTCACCAATGTTGCAATCCACAGTAGTCAGACAAAGCTTACCATCCCAGTGCAATCCCTTGTTGAAGAGGTCAAGGTAGCCAAGGTAAGATCATTCTTGATGCTTCGAGACTCAAAAGACCCTGTCATCAAGAACACGCAGCCGGATGTGAGATCAGGAAGGAAATGGTCAGCCCATGTAGCAGTTGATGAGGCAGAGTCTGGATTGAAGCACAAGGAGACGGTTGGGGCTATCCAGCTAGGCTGCCAGGGACTTGGATGGACAACCCACAAGTGGTGGTCATCTTCTACAGGTAAGGAGCGCCGTGAGCTTGTAACACAAAAAATATGAGAGGTCGAAGAGGAGGAGAGGTTAGCTAAAACAGCTGGCCTGGCCAAACAAGGGCTTGGTCCCGGTGGGAAAGTGTTGAACAACGACATCTATCTTGGAATGTTCTGTGGCAGATGGAACCGCTCCGCATTTCTTTTCTATGCAGAGCAGCGTACGATCTGCTCCCAACACCTGCCAACCTCAGCACCTGGTATGAAGATAAGACAGACAGGTGTGCTACTTGTGGCGAGAAGGGAACACTTCAACATATTTTGAGTGCATGCAGAGTCAATCTTTCCAGCGGCCTGTACACTTGGAGACATAACAACGTTCTCAAAGTTGTAACAGAAACAGTTGAGCAGAGAGTACTGCAGCACAACTTATCTCATTCCCCATGCTGCACAGAACATCGCAATCATTTGTGAAAGAAGGCTCCAAGTCAAGGGTGTACAGCGCAGGCTCACGATCAAGCATACTTTCTTCAGCCAATGATTGGTGTGTCAAGGCCGACCTGGACGGGAAAGGCAGTTTCCTGGAGCAAATAGCTTTCACCACATTGTGTCCAGATATAATCATATGGTCTGACACCAGTAGAGAAGTGGTTATTGGTGAACTCACAGTCCCCTGGGAAGACAACATCGACGAAGCCCATGAGCGCAAGTTAACCAAGTATGCAGAATTAAGATCAGAGTGCAGAGACAGAGGGTGGAAGGTCTCATGCTATCCATTCGAAGTAGGCTGCCATGGGTTCATTGCGTTCACTTTCCAGAAGTGGCTGCGTGACCTTGGCTTCACTAGAAGAGAGATCAAATCAACCAGCAGGGCTGTAGCTGAGGCAGCAGAGAAAGGATCAGCGTGGGTGTGGACCAAGTATATCCAGAGGGGCAGATAGTCAGACAGTGTATACATATCTTGCAAACCCTTCAGTCGTTGCATAGACACCTGAAGAGCAGACTATCTGTTGGATGGAAGTGACCAACAACTCTGATAGAGGCAGATGACAAGTTTTTAAGCTCACCAGTGGGAGGTGTGCTTTCGCACTGCTGGCCCACCACCTCGAGGGAGTCTTGATCATAAGCGGGCCGAAACTCCTGAAGACAGGTTGCAGATCAACTGATGATCCCACTGGTGATAGCACAGGACAGTTAACATCTTAGTCCACGTGTTTTTTTTTTAACTCTTTAAGAGGGGTATATGAGGTGTCAGGGAGGGGTAGCACCTCTGGTGGGGGAACATGTTGCGTCCTTTTCAAGGCGGTTAGTCAATCTTTGGTCCTCACCTGGCACTCAGCTCTCACCTGTGGCTCCCTGTAGCTGACTGCATGTGACAGCGGCCACACCCCGGGCAACAGCTCCGACAAGCCGGCTAAACCAGGTGAGGGTAGCCGATGGGTCTCAAACCCTCGGTGAGATAGGGAGTTGTCTATCCCAGCATGTGAAGACAGACTCCGGCGGATTGAGCAGATGAGACCAATGGAAGGTCCAACGGTCAAGAAGGCGGTCTCTGCAAGCGTCGTAGAACGTGTGGAGCAGGACAAGACACAGAAGACGTCCTGGTCATCCACTGCGCCTAGTCCCATCTCCAGCCGTCTTGACTCTGTCTCGTCACTGGATCCAGATGGGAATTGGGAAGAGAGAGTGAGGCTGACGCTGCGCAACTCTCCCTCACTTAAATCCAAATCACGCTCTAGTCTTGACACCATCATAATGGTGTCGAGGTCCTCATCGATGTTGACGATGGACGAACACATAAGTCTAAGAGGTCAGGGAAGAAAGAGGCAGGAGGCCCTCGGTATGACTGTGAATCTGATGTGGGTAAGTTGATTAATAGGTTTAGAACCAAGTTTATCATGGATTCTGATAATGATGAGTTCTGGGTTTAAGGTGGAGTGAAGCTAGGGACAGGAGTTAGCTCCTGTCATGGGTGGGTTAACATTAGACTGGAGTTAAAAGGGGTGATCAGGTAAGGGCTAGAGGTGTGGAGGTTAGAGCCTTTGTTGAGGAGATGCACTGGGTTACAGGGCTCAGGGATTGTGAGTTAAAGGGGCAGACTGGTGGGTGAACAGGTTCAGAATGTGTTTGTGTGTGTGCGTGTCCGTGCGCACAGGGGTGTGTGTGTGTGTGTGTGTGTGTGTATTGTGTGTGTGTGTATGTGTGTGTGTCTGTGTGTGTGTGTGTGTGCGCGCGCACGCGCATGAGGGCAATATTGGTTGTTAATAATGGTACTAGGGATGCCTGTTTGTGAACCCAAAAGATTTTCAGAATCAGATTCAGAAACAGAATTAGGTTTAATATCAAAGGTTCAAAAGGTTTAAAGGTTCATTTAATATCAGAGAATGTTTGTAGAGAATGTACATATCATACAACCTGAATTTTGTACTCTTCATAGAATCCATGAAACAAGAAACCTCGTACAATGAATGAGAGAAACATCAAAGCTCCCCACTCTTCACACAAGCATCAGCGTCCCCCCACCATTCACCCCAGCAGAAGCGCTGACCCCCCCCACCTCCCCCCCATGCATACAATAGTAAAAGCTTCCCAAAGAGACCTTGATCCAAAGTCCGTCAAAACTACAGTCCATAACCCAGCACTTCAGTATCTCAGACAGGATCTCTCTCTGCAGTGAGGGGGGGGGGAGAGAGAGAGAGAGGGGGAGAGAGAGAGAGAGAGAGAAAGGAAGGAAGGAAGAGGGCTCTTTCGAGTACAGGGGCCTTCTTCTGACAGCAGCCGGTGTTTAGCAAACAAACTGACTGCTGGCTCCATGTTTCAGTTTCCCATGACACTTCAGTGAAATCGGCAAGGAACCGGGTTGTCCACAGGGCTGCTCCCCAAGGGCACACATCTTCCAAGCCATTCCTGGAGACAGCCAAGTGCTAGTCCATACAGCCAGTCTGAAAACCCTCCACTTGCAAAGAACCATAGTTTGAACTGTAGATCATAGACTCTGAGAGAACCCTAACCACGTTGAAAAGAAAAGAAAGACATAAGAGAAGAAGAATAAGGTGCTTTGTGGACGAACTGGAAAAAGTCGTCTGTGTCTGCAAAAACTACTAGCGCTATCTTTCCTCACTCCTCCCTTTATCACTGGCGCTTGTAGAGAAATACATTATTTTATGGCAATAGCATATTGCAATACGTAATAAAAAACTATAAATTGTAATAAAAATATGTAAATACAGGTATAAAAAATAAATTAAATACGTAGTGCAAAAGGAGGCAAAAAAACAAAAAATAGTGCAGCAGTGTACATGGGTTCGTTGTCCATTCAGCAATCCGATGGTGGTGGTGAAGAAGCTTTACCTAAAACGTTGAGTGTGTGTCTTCAAGTTCCTGTGCCTCCTCCTTGATGGGGGTCCTTAGTGATGGATGCCGCCTTTTCGAACATTGTCTTTTGAAGATGTCCTCGATGCTGGGGAGGCTGGTGCCTACAATGGAGCTGACTGAGGTGGTAATCTTCTGCGGCTTTTTCTGATCTTGTGCAGCGGGGCCTCTGTAGCATAGACTTACTAATCATAGCCATAATTCTTTGGGATGTGGAAGGAAACTGGAGCACCTGGAGGAAACCCACAGGGTCATGGGGAGAACATACAAGCTCATTACAGACAGCAAGGGGAATTGAACCCTGGGCTTACAGCTGGTGCTGTAAAATGGTACTGTTTACCTTGTCGCATGCAATAATGAGATGAAATGGAGCAGGACTCCATTATCTGCTGTTTTCTGAAGAACTAATCATCCCAGGATTGTCCAATAATTATTTCTCCAGACACCAAGTAATCTTAAATCTCTCTACAATACTCCAAAGGGAGCACTGCATGGAAAATCGCATATTGGCCTGGAAAGCATGTCCAATATGAATGTGCTCTGAAATGCTGAGAAATGGAAAACTGGTTTATCGAGATTCAATCTTTGGTAAATTGATTTTCAATCATATTGTGTTCAACTAAGCGGAGATTCCTCAATCTAATTTTTAAGGCTAGTGTTTCTAAATACTAACCTTAATGTTCATATTCATATAAATGTGAAAGACTGTTTTAGATTATTCGTACAAAAATTGCATCTATGATGAAATAGGAAAACAAAGTTACACAGATCTTTCTTCTTGATTATTCTGTATAATTATTCCATTGTAACTTTATGCATTTTTTCTTATGGCTCCCCCGTGCATTTCTAGAAAATGAACAGTAAGAGCAATGATTTCCACTTATATAAAGCAATTAATGTAAGAAAATATCTCAAGGTGTTTCACCGTCTCAACGTCAGGCAATAATTGACATCATAGTTTATTTTAATCATCTCTCCATGCAGTTTATTCCTTGCAGGAAAGTTTCCTATTAACCCCCAATTATTTAAATAGTGAGTTGGTTTTAAATGAAGGTTTGCAAATATAATTGAACAAGAGGAAATCATTAGACATTTATTCATCTCATATGCAAACATACTAATATCTTAGTCTGCCTAGTGTTCTGAATTTTCCGGTGAAACATATTGGACAACAATTAGGGTCAGAAAAAG
This sequence comes from Mobula hypostoma, assembly GCF_963921235.1. Classification (NCBI taxonomy): domain Eukaryota; kingdom Metazoa; phylum Chordata; class Chondrichthyes; order Myliobatiformes; family Myliobatidae; genus Mobula; species Mobula hypostoma. The sequence goes on along the minus strand of NC_086099.1, from coordinate 32,786,004 downwards.
AGCATAAAAATGTTTTCTCCAGGTTTCACCATGGTACTATAGTTCAATATTAAATTATTAATTACAAAGTAGTAGCAAGATTTTTTTTTCTAGCAGTATGAAATTATGAATGCAGATGCAAGAATTTCGATGGATGGAATCATATAACCCCTTTAAGTTGAAAGTTCAATATCATAGCCTTCATCTACTGTAAATAACAGAAATGTACTGCACATACAGTGAAACAATAAATGAGAATGCCCCATCATAACAGTATATATACTGCATTCTACGATAAACAAACAGAAAATCATGTCTGCATACCAGGTGGGGCCCAAGAATTAAGTATGCATTTCTATTGTGTGCAAGAGATAGATAAGTTCTTCAGGATTTTGTTCTCGTTCATTATATTTGTAAATTTCCACTTAACTTCATCTCACTTCTTAAATATTTGTTTTGAACTCTCCCTGAAAGACATAGATAGGCTGAATAGGTGGTTACAAATGAACATTTAACATCAGCACAAACACGAGGAAATCTGCAGATGCTGGAATTTCAAGCAACACACATAAAAGTTGCTGGTGAACGCAGCAGGCCAGGCAGCATCTCTAGGAAGAGGTACAGTCGACGTTTCGGGCCGAGACCCTTTGTCAGGACTAACTGAAAGAAGAGCTAGTAAGAGATTTGAAAGTGTCCTTTGAAAGGCCCCTTTTCCTTCTCCCCAGGCCTCCTGTCCCATGATCCTCTCGTATCCCTTTTGCCTATCACCTGTCCAGCTCTTGGCTCCATCCCTCCCCCTCCTGTCTTCTCCTATCATTTCGGATCTCCCCCTCCCCCTTCCGCTTTCAAATCTCTTACTAGCTCTTCTTTCAGTTAGTCCTGACGAAGGGTCTCAGCCCGAAATGTCGACTGTACCTCTTCCTAGAGATGCTGCCTGACCTGCTGCGTTCACCAGCAACTTTTATGTGTGTTGCATTTAACATCAGCACCCCATCTTGAAATTACCACAAAAATTTATATCAGTTTTACAGTGCCTATTCAATGGACTGGGTTAAAGTACATAGGGTAGGTTTTATAGTTACATATCAGAGAACTCATTCTGTGGTAGGGAGTGAACCTATCATGTGATATATGATCCATTAGTAAGAGCTGGACTTTAATTGTCAGCCATCCTTTCACTGCCTGATTGATGCATGGCAAACAGAAAAAATCATGAAGGGAACTGCTGCTTTTGGAAAAAAAGAAAGATATGTATTTATAAACACAAAATACTCTGAAGATGCTGGGGTCAAAGCAACACTCACAACACGCTGGAGGAACTCAGCAGGTCGGGCAGCATCCTGACAAAGGGTTCCGGCCCGAAACATTGACTGATCGTTTCCACGGATGCTGCCCGACCTGCTGAGTTCCTCCAGCGTGTTGTGAGACATGTATTTATAGAACAGCTATCACAACTTCATGAAACACCAAGTTATGGTCAATGAAGCCCTACGGAAATGTTGCCATTATAATGTGCTTACAGGACAATGCAGATAAACACAAACGCTGAGAATTATTTTTGTAGTTGCAGCAGTCAGAGCGGCAGAGGGGAAGAGCCACCAGTTTTCTCATCTGTTGTTTCTGATTGGCTAAGTATGTGGCAATTCAGCTAATTAAAGGAGGCCAGGGTAAAGTGGAGTGGGCCAGTGACAAGAGTAGAGCAGGCAAGACTCTGGCTAGCTCTATAGTTTAAGGGAGGATTACTCTATGCACAGCATGGTAGATGAGTTACTGGGATTAATAGTGGAATCAGGCAATTTCGTGGAGTATAAGAGGCTTTTAGATTGACTCATAAATATGAAGGGAATGGAGGGATAGGGATGGTATAAAGGAGGAGGATATTATGTTCTCTCCTTGATCATTAGGTTTCTTCCACGTGCTCCTTCCAACATTTCAAAGGCTGACTGAGGACTGTAAATTACCCTTTGGGCTAGGTTAATACAAAGAAAAAAATGAAAGCAGAGTTGGTAATTATGTATGAGAGAGGACAAGTTGTAAAGGTTCGGAATAATAAAGAGGGGTGTAAAAGGATAAAAGGATTACTTCCTTGGTAATGGAAGTCCTGGTGAATAAAATCAATGATCTCAGAGCCAGGGTGCTGAATCAGATAGTCCGTGAGCCAGCCCCAAATTTGGGCCACTGATACTTTCTTGGGGGAATAATTCTTATAGTGATTTTTGGCAAGGTATACACCCCTAGTGCTAGAAAACATGTGATAACATTGCAGCGGTGTTAGCTTGCATGGTAACCTCTATGCTATAAGAACCATGATCCCATGGTGCTTTGTCTATGATAAGGTGAATTATGCCAGGTACCTGTCTCCTTACTTTGCTCAGATGGTGAACCTCCCAGAGAAGAATCCTTCTGTGTATGAGGCCTTCAAGACAGGCCAATTCTCAGTGCAGCTGTCAAGTAACAACCTCTTTGGGCAGATCCCTGTGGACCAGGCTATTGAAGCCACAGTGAACAAAGACACACAGACTCCTGGAGGCACATCACGGTTCAGCGTGAATGCTGGAGCTATCAAGCGTTACTACATAACAGCTGAGCACCGCAGTGCATTCCTGGGACAGTTAAGGGAGATGCTAGGACTGCGTGCATCCTTTGTCTCATGGAATTCTGGTTAACCCCTTCTGTACCAGATGCAGCGATTCAGATCGATGGATTTACACCATCAGGATAGATCTACAGAGTCTCTCAAAAGCAGAGGTGGAGGAGTATGCCTCATGATCAACTCTTCTTGGTGCACAAATATATCAGTGCTGTCCCAATTCTGCTCACCAGATCTGGAAAATTTTGCAGTTAAGTGCTGTCCTTTTTACCTACCATGGGGGTCCTCCGGGTACATTTTGGTAGCAGTATACAATCCACCTCAGGCCAATGTCAACCAGGCTTTAGATGATCTGAGCAATGGGATCAACATGCACCCTAACACATTCACCAATGTTTTAGGGGATTTTAACCAGGCCAGTCTGAAAAAAATCACTAAGCAATTACTATCAACAGATTACTTGCAATACCAGAAGAAACAATACAATCGACCATTGCTACACCGCCATCAAGAATGCTTACCGTGCTATGCTATGCCCTCAGTTCGGGAAGTCTGATCACCTGGCTGTACTTCTACTCCCTGAGTATAGGCAGAGACTGAAGACTGCAGCACCAGTAGTGAGGACCAAGAAGGTATGGATAAGGGAAGCACAGGAGTGCCTACAGGACTGCTTTGAATCAGTAGACTGGATTGTATTCAGGGATTCATCTTCGAACCTGGATGAGTATGCTGCAGTTGTTACTGATTTCATTAAAACCTGTGTGGATGATTGTGTGCCTACAAAGACTTTCTGTACATTCCCGAACCAAAGGCCATGGATGAACCAGGAGTTAAGTCATCTGCTGTAGGCATTCAAGTCTGGCGACCCAGACCTATACCAGAAAACCAGGTATGATTTGTGGAAGGCTATTTCAAAGGTGAAGAGACAATTTTGAATGACATTGGAGGCGACATCGGATGCACGGCAACCCTGGCAGGGTTTGCAAGACATTACTTCCTACAAAGCGAAACCGAATAGCATGAATGGCAGAGATGATTCACTACCAGATGAACGCAACGCCTTCTATGCCTGCTTTGAAAGGGAGAAAACAACTACAGCTGTGAAGATCCCTGCTGAACCTGTGAACCTGTGATCTCTGTCTCAGAGGCCGATGTCAGGCTCTTTAAAGAGAGTGATCCCTCGCAAGGCGGAACGTACTGATGGAGTACCTGAAAACCTGTGCCAACCAACGAGTAGGAGTATTCAAGGACATTTTCAACCTCTCACTGCTATGGGCAGAAGTTCCCACTTGCTTCAAAAAGGCAACAATTATACCAGTGCCTAAGAAGAATAATGTGGGCTGCTTTAACGACTATCACCCGGTAGCACTCACATCGACAGTTGATGAAATGCTTTGAGAGGTTGGTCATGACTAGACTGAACTCTTGCTTCAGCAAGGACCTGGACTCATTGCAGTTTGCCTATCGCCACAATAGGTCAACAGCAGATGCAATCTTAATGGCTCTCCACACGGCTTCAGACCACCTGGTCAACACAAACACAGGATGCTGTTCATCGACTATAGCTCAGCATTTAACACCATCATTCCCACAATCCTGATTGTGAAGTTGGAGAACCTGGGCTTCTGTACCTCCCTGTGCAATTGGATCCTTGACTTCCTAAGCAGAAAACCACAATCTGTGCAGATTGGTGATAACATATCCTCCACGCTGACGATCAACACTGGCGCACTCCATGGGTGAGTGCTTAGCCCACTGCTCTACCCTCTAGGCTGTGTGGCTAGGCATAGCTCAAATACCATCCATAAATTTGCTGACAGTACAACCATTGTTGGTAGAATCTCAAGTGGTGATGAGAGGACGTACAGGAGTGAGATATGCCAACTAGTGGAGTGGTGCTGCAACAACAACCTGGCACTCAACGTCAGTGAGACAAAAAAAGCTGATTGTGGACTTCAGGAAAGGTAAATCGAAGGAACACATACCAATCCTCATAGAGGGATCAGAAGTGGAGAGTGTAAGCCGTTTCAAGTTCCTGGGTGTCAAGATCTCTGAGGGTCTAACCTGGTCCCAACATATCGATGTAGTTATAAAGAAGGTAAGACAGCAGCTATACTTTATTAGGAGTTTGAAGAGACTTGGCACATCAACAAATACACTCAAAAACTTCTATAGATGTACCATGAAGAACATTCTGATGGACTGCATCATTGTCTGGTATGGAGGGGCTACTGCACAGGACCAAGGAAAACTGCAGAGGATTGTAAATCTAGTCAGTTCCATCTTGGGTACTATCCTACAGAGTACCAGGACATCTTCTCGGAGCAGTGTCTCAGAAAGGCAGCGTCCATTATTAAGGACCTCCAGCACCCAGGGCATGCCTATTTCTCACTGTTACCATCAGGTAAGAGGTATAGAAGCCTGAAGGCACACACTCAGCGATTCAGGAACATCTTCTTCCCCTCTGACATCCGATTCCTAAATGGACATTGAACCCTTGAACATTACTTCACTTTTTTTAATATACAGTATTTCTGTTTTTTTGCACGTTTTTAAAATCTATTCAATATACGTATACTGTAATTGCTTTACTTATTTATTTTTTGTTATTATTTTTGTTTTTTTTTCTCTCTTCTATATTATGTGTTGCATTGAACTGCTACTGCTAAGTTAACAAATTTCACGTCACATGCCGGTGATAATAAAACCTGATTCTGATTCTAAATGGCATGGTCCCAATGGGCTGAACAGCTTTATTCTGTATTTGCAATTAATACAAATAGTTTTTAAAGTTATACTTAAAATGCCCAGGGACGTCTGCTCCACAAGATGTTCAATTCTTTGAGTGCCACTTCCTTTTGTATTGGAAGGATTCTGGCTAGGAATTTGTCTGCGCATGAAAAAAGTGAGGTAACGTCAGTTGCTGGATCAGTGTGAGGTTTCCAGTCTCCAATGCACCATTGTGAACACATTTCCAGTGCACGCTGACAAATGCCTTTGCTCTTCGGTGGCCAGCCACTGCGGACAATGGAGATCACAGAGGGAGTGTGTCTGGCAGTGGCTTGGTTGTGGGTGGGAGATGAAAGGTGGGAAAATCAGGAGGGGAACAAGTGGCAAGATAATTGCTGGGAATGGCCTGATCGTCATGATGGGAAAGATTGAGTGAAGACCACAGTAGGAGCCAGGGACCTGAGGGAGTCTGCATGGAGTGAGGTGTAATGGATATGTTCATTAACATTGAAAAGTTAAAGGTGTAATTTAGAGCAAAATGGACAACTCAAGCTCCTTCAAAGTGGGCAAGGTTAGTTTGAACTTCAAAGTAATTTTATTATCAAAGTACATATATGTCACCATATACAACCCTGAGATTCATTTTCTTGTAAGCATACTCAATAAATCCAATAACCATAATAGAATCAATGGAGTACTGGACCAACAGGGTGGACAACCAATGTGCAAAAGACAACAAACTGTGTAAATATAAAAAAAACATAATAATAAATAAATAAGTGATAAATATTAAGAACATGAGATGAAGAGTCTTTGAAAGTGAGTCCATAGGTTGTTGGAACAGTTCAGTGATGGGACAAGTGAAGTTATCCCTTCTGGTTTAAGAGTCTGATGGTTGAGGGGTAATAACTGTTTGTGAACCTGGTGGTGTGAGTCCTGATGCTCCAATATCTTCTTCCTGATGGCAGCAAGAAAACGAGAGCATGACCTGGGTGATGCATTTCCCCGATTATCGATGCTGCTTTTCTGCAACAATGCTCTGTGTTGATCTGCTTAGTGTTGGGGAGGGCTTTACCCGTGATGGACTGGGCCGTATTTACTTCTTCTTTAAAGATTTTTTCTCCAATGGTATTGGTGCTTCCACATCAGGCTGCAATGCAACCAATCAATATACTCTATACTATACATCTATAGAAGTTAATTGAAGTTTTAGATGTCATGTCAAATCTTTGCAAACTCCTGAGGAAGTAGAGGCACTGCGTGCTTTCTTTGTAATTGTACGTACATGCTGGGCTCAGGACAGGTCCCCCAAAATAATCACATCTGGGAATTTAATGTTGTTAACCCTCTCCACCTCAGATCCTCCAATGAGGACTGGCTCATGGACCTCTAATTTCCTTCCCCTGAAGCTCTTTAGTCTTACTGACATTGAGTGAGAAGTTGTTGTTATGAAACCACACAATCAGATTTTCAATCCCCCTCCTATATACTGATTCATCACTACCTTTGATTCAGCCTACAATAGTGGTGTCATCAGGAAACTTAAATATGGCATTGGAACACTGTTTAGTCACACAGTCATAAGGGTAAAGCGAGTAGAGCAGGGGACTAAGCATACAGCCTCCTGGTGTACCTGTGTTGATGGAGGTCATGGAGGAGATATTGCCAATCCAAACTAACTAGGGCTTGCAAGCGAGGAAATTGAGGATCCAATTGCACAAGGAGATATTGAGGCCAAGGTTTTGGAGCTTATTGATAAGTTTTGAGGAGATGAAGGTGTTGAATGCAGAGCTTTAGTCAATAAAGAACATCCTGATTTATGCATCTTTGCTGTCCAGATATTCCAGGGTTGAGTGAAGACCCAATGAGAAGGCATCTACTGTGGACCTGTCGCTCTGGTAGACAAATTAGAGTTGAGCTCAGTTGCTTCTCCGGCAGGAGTCGATATGTTTAATCACCAACTTCTCAAAATACTTCATTACTGTGGATGTAAGTGCTATAGGGCAATAATCATTGAGGTAGGTCACTACACCCTTCCTGACCACTGAAATAATTGATAAAGTACCCCCAGGCCAACATTCTCTGATCTGATGCTCTAGTCAGACCCAGTCTGTTGCATTGGGCATGCACCTTGTGCACATTTCTACACAAGATCACAGAAGAGATGCTCAGTTTTGTGTTTGGTCACTGGAAGTGCTCACCAGGTGGACAGAAGAAAAAGTTCAAGCGTGTGAGCAAAGCTTCCTTGATGTAGTAAAATATCCTCACTGAATCTTGGGAATCATTGGTCCTAGACTGCTAATAGTGGAGAATGAACATTCAAGATGATTCTGGGAACATTGAGGACAGTACAAGTAATAGAAGAAGGAACTATTTCACAAACTACCCACTCTTGCCCTATCAGCTACCCCCTGCCCATTTAAGGAAAAGTCCGTAGTTCCCATATTGACTTAATCACATCTCAGAATCCACAAAACAAGAAGGATAGCGAGTACTAAAAGCTCACCTAGGGTAAAGAAGAAAAGAAAAACGAAAGCATATCACAAATTACATGATCATAGTAGACAACAAAATTACCATGAATAAAACTCCTTGACTTTTCGCATAATTATGTATTGTCAAGTGTGTAATTAATGGAAAGCAACAGATTTACAACATATCTGTCTAATATCAGTCCATGTATATTTGTTATTCTCGCAATCTCACCATTCATCACAAACCACTAAAATGCTCAAATTAGGACCTATTTGTGGAATATGTTGCAATACAGAGCTGGTCAAAATTGAACTGCAAATAGTAAATTATCTTTTGCTAAAAATTCAACAACTGCAGGCACAGTCCATTCTACTAAGGACAGAGCTTGAAAAGTTAAGTGATTACTGTGACCTCAGTCCAAATATGGTTAAGCAGAAATGGAGGGAGGTGTTTGTATTTGATATTTATTGAAGCTTGTTTTATTGTATTTTACTAAATTTCTATTGGGCTAAGTACTTATATCTAATTTTTTAAAAATTCAGTGCATTGTTTGCTCCATGTCGAACCCACAAGGTCTCGAGAAATGGTGGGTGGATTTGAATGAATTGTATTTAGATTGAAGTCTACAGGGCATCAGTCATTGTTAATAGCAATAGTGGCACTGGATTTAAAATTTAAATCATGACTTTGCTTGATCTTCCCAAAGATGCATATTGAAACCCCACAGTACTGATCTGCAGTATTTCCCAGGATAAGAACTTTTGATGAACCTTAGCAAAATTAGTGGTCAAACCTATTGAATATACATAAATAGGAGCATGGTAACAGAATGGTTAGCATAATGCTTTACAGCAACAGCGATCTGGGTTCAATTTCTGCTGCTTTCTGTCAGGAGTTTGTATGTTCTCCCCATGACCACGTAGGTTTCCCCAGGGTGCTCCAGTTTCCTCCTACATTCTGAAGGAATATAGGTTAGGGTTAGTAGTTGAGGGCATACATGCTTTGGAAGCATGGCAACACTTGTGGCCTGCCCTCATCGCATCCTCAGACTGTGTTGGTCGTTGGCACATACAACTCATTTTATGGTATACTTCAATGTTTCAATGTACACTCAGTAGCCACTTTATTAGGTATTTCCTAACCGGAAGCAATCGGAGAATGAAACGAATGACTTTTACTTCTACGCAAACACGAGAAATTCTGCAGATGCTGGAAATGCAAGCAACACACATCAAAGTTGCTGGTGAACACAGCAGGCCAGACAGCATCTCTAGGAAGAGGTACCATCGACGTTTCAGGCCGAGACCCTTCTAATTGCCGCGATGGCCACTTGGAAATGTGAGTTCTTTTTAATATGTCAGGGAAGGTCCAATATACAATTTATTAAGGCACGAATGATATTTGCTTTGTAGAATATTGAAGGTAGATGTGGAGCAGTGTTTACTGTGGTCCGCAGTTGGTCTTTCCCTGTTGAAACAGGTGTAGCAGTTATAATATTACACACAGATTCACAGTTAGGTTCTACAATAACTCAGCATGACAAAACTATTATTCTGCGACTCAGTGAATCCAGTCATGAGGTTATAAGTTCCTTTGTTTTCTTTAATTTCTTTCCGCTCATGGAAAGTTAATTTCTGTCATCCGCATCATTATTTGTGGTGTTCAGGCATGAATGGACTAATCTAAGTCATTTTCTTCTTCATTATTAACATTTCCAGTCCAGATCAAAAGGAAATGATTGGAAAAAAAAACCTTGTTGGTATCAACCAAGTGATCACAGCCTTGTCTGACAGTTAAAAATGAGACTCTATGTAAGTCTCATCCATCACTTGGCTGCAGGATGTGTGGATATATGAATTGATGAAACCTAAGAAATGCTTTTTAAAAACTGTGAGATGTAGTGGGAGTTTTGCTGCCAAAGATTAAAAGTGAATTATCGCCATGTGGCGTTGCCAGAACAGTTTAATTAAATTGCATCTTTTAACTTCTTTACCTGATTGATTTACGTTAATGTGACCTTCAGCAAAGAAATGAGCTTAGCACACTTTGGAAACTAACAGATCAGCTGAACAGTTTTCCTCTGATCCAGAAGACTAGTCATGCACAAAGTTATATTTCTGTATACATTGTTTTTTTATTATGCCCATTATGTTGCTACGTGTTCTCAGTGGAAACTTTATGTTTATCGAAGATTTACATCTTAGGGCAATTGTTTTAATGGTTTGTAGTGCAGGGATCAGATTAAGTTTTCAAACTGTTTAGGAACAACTAACTTTTACAATCACCAGGTTTTTGTGAATGCTAACCCTACAGGAAACGGATGATATGGCCCAGTGTTTGCACGACCATGGTGGTCCTGTTTTCGATTGTATCTTTGCTCTTTTTGCACTAAGGCCTTGTATTTGCATTTTTTGTGCTGTATGATATCACTTTATGTATAATTTGTATTCTGGGCATTGTCTCTACCTATGCTGCTGTATCTTACTTCATTTATGCATATGAATTTAACTTGAAGCCTCTGACACTTAACATGGGGAACTGCAAGAGCATGAACACATCAGACTCCCTTGATTTTTTTGGGGATGTATCTTGCTATTTTGGTTTCATTGTTGAATCTTAATAAACAGCATCTGGGAGGACATGTGCAATATGGAACAGAGATGTTTACTGAGGTGGCTCAACACCACATTTTTTAGAGCAATGCTGTCTGGGCACTGAGTTCTGGTTTTAACAAGAATGAAGACAGAAAAAATGCCTCACCGTTTCCATCACATAAATGTATTACTGTAGAACGGCAGGTGCTGAAGTGCTGGTAAAACCTCACGTACTTAGGAAAGGAGGAGGTGTGGGAAACAGTGTCAAAATAAAGAGAATTGATAATGCCTTCTCCCATTCAATAGTAAACACAAGATAAATTACCCAATAAGCTTCATTAGAAATAAATCTAACCTTGACTTTTTAATGCCTACTTCAGAGAAAACAAATCTAATTTTTCATTTTATAGATTTGCCAATTAAGAAGACCCCAGGAAAGAAAAAAAGTGAAATAGATTTTATCACAAAAAGGTGGCTATATTTTATTTGGGGCAGCACTGATGAAAAATTGTTTATCATGAGCCAATGGACATAAAAGGGAGAATTTTTTTTCTCAGTTTCTTTATCAGTTAATTTATAACCAAATCAGCTTAGCCTTTATGTGGTTAATTAGGCTTGAGTAGTATTTCATTCTAGTTCAGACATTTAAAACAAAAATCAGACAACAAAAGACAATAGGAGTTCAAGCTATGATCATATGGTCAAATTATATGTTGCTAAAGCACCATAATTTTAATTCAAAGTTTTTTATATCTTCAAAACTATAGATTGGAAAATTAACATTTTGAAAGATGGATATATTTGAAAGATGTTACAAAATAATTGCATAATTGGACATCTAAATCATTGTTCTGCATCCCTGAGGGACCACCTGCACAGCACATTAAAGGGTAATAGTGGACTGCTTCTGGAGGCTACTTTTAGTAATGAGAAACAAAATTCTGCTTAAATCATCAAATTTAACATGAAATTATAAAAATAATAAGAAAAAGATGAAGACCTGGGAAATAGCCCAGGCCTATTTTGATTCGCAATGTCAAAATGGAGCGATAATCTTTACAATGGAGCATAATGTTTTTATTTTACAGGGTGACCCAGATTTAGAATTAAAAGCATTCCCTAGGGCCATTGACAAAGAACGACAGACTTTATTTTAACCAGACTCTGATACGTGAAGTCATACTTAGAAGCAAAAATACCACAGTTCTCGTTACTCCTCTCAATGCCTTCTTGCTGCTGCTTCACTCCCTCTACACTGCCTCATTCACTACCACTCTCTGGCTGCTATGCTGCTCCTTCGCTGTCCAACATTGACCCTCACTGTGCTATCTGTTCCCTCACTGGCCCCTCACAGCCTCACACTGCTTCCTCACTGCCCCACCATTTCCACAATGCCCCCTTACTGCCTCCTCACTACTTCCTCACTGCCCTACCATTTCCACAATGCCCCCTTACTGCCCCCTCACTGCTTCCTCACTGCCATTCCCACAATGCCCCCTTACTGCCCCCTCACTGCTTCCTCACTGCCATTCCCACAATGCCCCCTTACTGCCCCCTCACTGCTTCCTCACTGCCCCACCATTTCCACAATGCCCCCTTACTGCCCCCTCACTGCTCCATAAAGAGGAGAGACTGCAGATGCTAGAAATCCAGAAAAACACACACAAAATGCTGGAGGAACTCAGCAAGTCAGGCAGCATTTATAGAGGGGAATGACCATTCACTGTTTTGGGCTGGGACTGTTCATCAGGACTAGAAAGGAAGGGGGAAGATGCCAGATTAAGAAGGTGGGAGAAGGGAAGGAGCAGAAGCTGGCAGGTGATAGATGAAGCTAGGTAAGAGGAGGGTGGGGAAGGGAGAATGAATCAAGAAGATGGGAAGTGATAAGCGGAAAAGATAAAAGGCAGAAGAAGGAGGAAATGGATAGGAGAGGAGAGTGGACAATGGGAGAATGGGAAGGAGGAGGAACACCAGAGGGAGTAGATTGGCTGGTCCAGAGAAGAGAAAACGTAAGAGGGAAGGAGAATGTGGAATGGGGAAAAAATATTAGTGGGAGGCGGGAGAAACTACTAGATGTTAGAGAATTCAAAGTTCATGCCGTCAGGTTGGTGTTGACTCAGACAGGTTCAAAGGTGGGAAGGAATCAGCATATAGGAGAGAGACTGAAAATTGGGCTGAGTGATTTTAATACTCAGTCATTCAACTGAGTGAACCTCTCACTCAGTATCAGCAAGACCAAGGAAGTGATTATTTATTGCAGGAGGAGAAAACCAGAAATCCTAGAACCAGTCCTCATCGGGGGATCAGAGGTGGAGAGGATCAGCAACTTTAAATTCCTCAGTGTTATCATTTCAGAGGATCAGCCCTGGGTCATTAGCAAGAAAGCACAGCAGTGCCTCTACTTTCTTAGAAGGTTGTGAAATTCAGCATGTTATCTAAAACTTTGAAAAACTTTGACAAACTTCTATAAATGTGGAAAGTACATTGACTGGTTTCACCATTGTCTAGTAAGGATTCTCCAAAGCCCTTGAATAGAAAAGCCTACAAAATGCAGTGGATGTGGCTCAGTCCATCTGGGGTGAAGCCCTCCCTAATATTGAGCACATCTACACGGAGCACTGTCAGAGGAAATCAGCATCCATCATCAAGGACTCCTACCTTCCAGGCCATACTCTTTTCTCGTTGCTGCAATAAGGAGGAAAGCATAGTAGATATGAGACTCACACCATTAGGTTCAGGAACAGCTAGCACCCCTCAGCCATCAGGCTCTTGAACCAGAGGAGATAGCTTCACTCAACTTCGCTCGTCCCATCACTGAACTGATCCCACAATCAATGGAGTCACTTTCAAGGACTCCATCTCATGTTCTCAATTTGTTGCTTATTTATTTATTATCATTATTTTTCTTGTTGTATTTGCACAGTTTGCTGTCTTTTGTGCATTGTTTATTCATCTGTCTTACTGGGTGTGGACTCTCATTGATACTATGGCATTTATAATAAAGACTGTGAATGCTGACTGGAAAATGAAACTCGTGGTGATATATAGTGTATGTACTTTGGTGATAAGTTTACTTTCAACTTCGAGGTGTTGCTCCACAACCTGACTGCTGCATCCTGCATTCACACTGCCCCTTACTGCTCCCTCATATCCCCACACTTCTCCTTTACTGTACCCTCTGCTCTCTCACCACTGTGCATTGATTCCCCACTGCCCCATCTGCCTCCTCGTTGTCTCCCACGTTGTTCTTTCACCTCTCAGCCTGCTGCTTCTTTCTATCAGACCAATAAATCCAACGTCTCCCATGATCATTTTTATATTCCTTTAGCTTACTTTTGATTGATGGGGCAATTATTTTTTCATTACTTACGTGGTCCACTCTCAGGTGGGTCATTTGCCATGCAACATATTTTCCCAATAGTGGAGGATCCCTAAGATGGAATGAAAACACAGATCTAGGTGAACACGCATCACATCAGTTCACAGTTACACACCTCGACAGTTCCCACCACTGTCTATTAGGAATGTGTACTTTCTCCTTGTGACTACATGGGTTTGCTCTGGGACCTCCGGTTCCTTTCTGCATTTCGACGATTGTCAATTAGTAGGTTAATTTGTCATTTTGTGTAATTGGGCAGCAAGGTCTTTTTAGGCTGGTAGGATCTGTTACTGTGCTGATGCGCTGAATAAAGTGAAATAAATGAAGTTACCACAGCAGCTGAATGGTGATGGATAATTAAACAGTTAACGGAAGGAGTATATCTTCATAGATTTATAGAATCATAGAGCACTACAGAAATAGGCTCTTTGGCCCATCTAGTTGGCGCCAGCCTAGTTTTCTGCTTGTTCCCATCTACCTACAGCTGGACCATAGCCCCCCATTCCTTTCTCAGCCATGTACCTATCCATCCTCAGCCTCAGCAGTGATGGGCCTTATCATGTCACCAATAAAGATGATGCTGATGCATTAGCTAATAGTCTGTTCACCTTTCTCCTCATATTCCCACCATCACAGAAGCGAGACTTTGAGGAACCGAGTTCGCAGATGCAGTGTATCAAGAAGATGCACTGCAGTCGTACACCTAAACTCCGAAACAACTGACTGCTGTCACTGCGGACAAGAGCCCTATGTGCATGGTAACACCACCACATTCAGGCTCCTTTCCGCATCTCCACGTTGGAAATACATTACCAATCATTGATTACCACTGTGTGGTAATCTTGAAACTCCTATCCAAGATTAATCAGGGATTACCTTCACAAGAAGGACTGCAGTCATTTAAGAATGCGGGTTAGCATCGCCTCTCATTTTTCAGAAAGTCCTGGAAATCCAGTCACTGAGAGGTAAAGCATGGAAAAAATAATCTTCAGCCCAATGAGTCTTTATCAGCCATCAACCACCCAGTTACACAAATCCTATTGTTATTATTAGTCCCATGTTCTCATTAAATACGGAATATACTACTCACCTCCACACAAGGCTCAATTTACAATGGTCAATGAACCTCGCAACCTGCATATTTTTGGGATGAGAGTGTTAACTGGAGCAGAAGATCAATGATTAACTTGCTCACGGGATTTATGATGGTCATTTAACTGTTCACGTTGAGGTTGCCTGCCTTCATACTTTTCCTGGGCAGTCCTTTGGGATTGAGAATCCATTCTGAGCTTGTTCATGAGGTCAATATGGGAGCTACAGATCTTCCACAGGAGTGGCAGGGGATGATGGATGGCTCCCCTTTCGTTCTCAGTAATCTTCTAAGGTTCTGCTTTATCATATTCACCAAGGATATCTCACATCTCCTTTTTTGCTCTCCTAATTTCCCTAAATGTATCCTGGCATCTCTTATACTCTTCAAGAGACTCACTTGATCTCAGCTACTTATACCTGACATATGCCTCCTTATTTTTCCTGATCAGAATCTCTTTAATCAAGGTTCTTGAATCCTGATGGCTTTGCTCAAACCCTGAACGTTTTTTCATCTCGCAAGGACTTCAGTGTTGAAGACGTTGACCTGGGGGAGAAATTTGTTTTTTTTTAACTTAACAGAGAACTTGCAGGATTTTGTGGACCATGATGGTCTCATATTAACACAGGAAAGTAAGCACATGAAAAGAAAGCAAACGGGACAAAATTCTTAAGATAAATGTCATTCTCTGAGGATTGGGGGCCAGAATGAACACAAGCTTGCACCAGCTCAGTAGAGAAAGTCTGTCTCTTTACTCCATCCCTTCAAACCCCACCTTCACCAGGCTCCAACAGACTTCAACATGTACCTTGAAAGTGGCACCACTGCAAAGTCCAGGATTCAAATTTCTACTCCTCCAACACCTCTGGAGTATCAAAACCTAACCTTATCTTCTCTCATTCCCTGACATCCTCATAAGAAGGACTCTCACCTGAAAGGTCTCCAGACCAATTACTGCCTCTGGGAACAAGTCCAGTTGATAGGTGAATAGCAGTCCCCTGTGGGAGGTTCTAGATATTTTATTTCAGTGTCTTCCAACCCTAACCCTGTCCCTCAGCTCTGTATAGAGTTATAGAAACCATCTATAACTATTCACTGATTCACTGATCTAGCTATAACTATAACTTTACACTTTGATGTCTGCACTAAATCAATCAGATCTGCAGATTAAGCGATGAGCCATTGTTCCATTGTGTTTCCTGGTGAACAGTAACATGTAAGGGAATCGTTTTTTCATTCTACTTGCAGGTAAATTATTGACAATGACCTTGCTCTGTCCAGATGCTTTTCTAACATGCCCATAACTGTATGGAAGATCAAAGCTGATGACATATATTTTTATAAGAGTCACAGAGTCACACAATGTAGAAACACACCCTTCAGCCTAACTCATCCATGCTTGACTATGTTGCCAAGTGAACTAGTCCCATCTTAGAAACCATAGAAACTACAGCACAGAAACAGGCCTTTTGGCCCTTCTTGGCTGTGCCGAACCATTTTCTGCCTAGTCCCACTGACCTGCACACGGACCATATCCCTCCATACACCTCCCATCCATGTATCTGTCCAATTTATTCTTAAATGTTACAAAAGAACCCACATTTACCACCTCGTCTGGCAGCTCATTCCATACTCCCACGACTCTCTGTGTGAAGAAGCCCCCCACTAATGTTCCCTTTAAACTTTTCCCCCCTCACCCTTAACCCATGTCCTCTGGTTTTTTTTCTCCCCTTGCCTCAGTGGAAAAAGCCTGCTTGCATTCACTCTATCTATACCCATCATAATTTTATATACCTCTATCAAATCTCCCCTCATTCTTCTACGCTCCAGGGAATAAAGTCCTAACCTATTCAACCTTTCTCTGTAACTGAGTTTCTCAAGTCCCGGCAACATCCTTGTAAACCTTCTCTGCACTCTTTCAACCTTATTTATATCCTTCCTGTAATTTGGTGACCAAAACTGAACACAATACTCCAGATTCGGCCTCACCAATGCCTTATACAACCTCATCAAACATTCCAGCTCTTATACTCAATACTTCGATTAATAAAAGCGAATGTACCAAAAACTCTCTTTACGACCCTATCTACCTGTGACGACACTTTTAGGGAATTTTGTATCTGTATTCCCAGATTCCTCTGTTCCACTGCACTCCTCAGTGCCTTACCATTAACCCTGTATGTTCTACGTTGGTTTGTCCTTCCAACGTGCAATACCTCACACTTGTCAGTATTAAACTCCATCTGCCATTTTTCAGCCCATTTTTCCAGCTGGTCCAAGTCCCCCTGCAGGCTCTGAAAACCTTCCTCACTGTCTACAACACCTCCAATCTTTGTATCATCAGCAAACTTACTGATCCAATTTACCACATTATCATCCAGATCATTGATATAGATGACAAATAACAATGGACACAGCACTGATCCCTGTGGCACACCACTAGTCACAGGCCTCCACTCAGAGAAGCAATTCTCTACCACCACTCTCTGGCTTCTTCCATCGAGCCAATGTCTAATGCAATTTACCACCTCTCCATGTATACCTAGCGACTGAATTTTCCTAACTAACCTCCCATGCGTGACCTTGTCAAAAATTATTTTGAGAACATGTAGCGTACTCTTTGTACGATGCTCCGAACAATGTACCCTGGTCCATTGGGCATCTACAGCATCCTGTTTACATTTCAGAAGCTTTTATCTTATTCTATGTTTGCCAAGAATAAAACATTCCGCTTCATGTCACAAAGCAGAAAATGTTGGAAATACTCAACAGGTAATTTTCAGGTCAATAACAGGTTTCAGTGGGATATAAATTTGAAATGTAGCACTGTTTCTCTGTTCAGCAATACTGTCTGCCCGTTGACATTTTCAACATTTTCTGTTTTGATTTTGGATTTCCTGACCCTGCTGTTCTTGTTTTATGATTAGCTTTTGTATATTTTAACATGTACAGTTTGATGACAATCCACGTCAGCTATTTTTGGTTTTAGCCTTATATAACCAAGGTATGCTTATCAAGCATGATCTGTTACTTGCTGAAACATTTTTATACCATTTTATCTACTAAATGTCTTCTAAAACTATAAAGGCCTATGCTAATAACAGATTCCCACAATATGCTGATTGATACAATCAAGCCCCAAAATGGGTATTCTTCCCATCTTTGCTATCGATTGGTACATTTCATTCCAGTCATGGAGTCATAGAGCATGGAAACAAGTCTTTCAGCCCAACAGGTCAATGCTGACCATGATGACCATCTAAGCTAGTCCTATTTGTCCACAGTGCTATTTGAGGTTATTCTGACCCTTGGCGATTAGGTTTTATAATGAGTCAACCTATAGCAGTGGAAGTGATGACCCACCACCCCCCCTCCTGTTAGACTGTTTGAGGTAACTTACTTTTTTATTCTTTCTTAATTCTCTTCTAATGGTTGTACATTTGTATATCTGTACTCTTGTAATGCTGCTGTTACACTGTAATTTCCTTTGGGATCAATAAAGTATCTATTTATCAATCTATATCTACCTAATCCTTTTCTATCTATGTTCCCTTTCAATGCCCTTTAAACATTGTTAACGCACCTGTCCCAACCTCTTCCTTTGGCAGCCCATTCCATATATGGAAAATCCTTAGGGTGAAATAGTCATCCCACAGATTCCTATTAAGTCTCTCCCTTCTCAATTAAACCTATGCCCTCCAGTTCTTGTTTCCTCAACCCTGGGAAAAGGTCTATTTTATAACTCCCATAATAACAGTTATTCTTCTCTTTACAGTATATTTTTGATATTTTTTTCCATATATTTACATTGCTGGTGGGGAAGTTTAAATTATGAGTTATAAACCTTATTTTGTGTAAAAAATTGAATGATTCCAGAGATCCATAATGGATACATGAATTACTCATGAGGATATACCCATTTGCAGGAATAAATGGTTACAAGTTAATTGCAATGTTGAGTTACCTATTATTGCAGTCACGTTAACGTGGTAATAGATGATTGGTTAAACAGTGCGATGATCAGTAAGGTTGAGTGAAAGACGTCACTGGAGGTCAAGTCCTTCACTTTGCCTGCCATCCTCACTTTCAGTAATGCAATGCAGGTGAACCCTACTTTAGCAATAGAGTGTATTTTCAGACTTTGAATGAGATACACTTCTACCTATGTACTGTCTCAATTACAGAACAATTCTGTGAGCATGGTAACTAAAAAGGCAAGCAGGCCATCCAGCAGTATATATCCCATAGCTGGTTAATGTTGTTCATGCTTCCTCCAGTCCTGGTACTGAGACATTCTGATCTCACAATCTTTAGTAAAGAACATAGTTGAGAAGTTGTGCTGGGTGGGTACCTGCACAAATGAATTGGTAGCATGCATATAGCCAAGAGCTGCATTATTTTGCCCATTGATCAAATTGTTCAACATATCAGCACATGTAGTGCTCAGACAGGCTGAAAGCATCCTGATATCAAAGGAGGAGGTCTCTGAAGTGGGAAGGCAAATAAGTAGGTAGGTTATCAGTAATTGTTTGACCAGTGAGCACTTCGGGGGGAAGGAACTCACAGGTTGCCAAAACTCAATGATCAGCAGAAGCCAAAAGTGGTCTCATTCAGTCTGAAAGAAACCATGTGTAGGGACTTACTGTGTAAATGAAATACTTACTCTATTTTTGATATCTGAGTAACCATCTTGCATTTGGACAATACTCTCAGGACTGAATATCAGGAGATCATTTAATTAAGTTTAAAGCAAATTCCATACACTGAGAAGCTACTTCTCTTGGCTGGAGATTGTAGAACTCGGGGGCATCGTCTTAGGGTTAGAACTTGGTAACGTAGGATAAAATCGGATTTTAGCCAGGCTTTTGACAAGATTTCCACATTGCAATCCGATCAACAAAATGTAAACAAGAACAAAAGTAAATAAGAACATTAAAAAACATGTAGAATCTTAATTAAGTCCTTCTTGAAGTGCAAATATACCACATTCGTTCCTGAACCTCAACTTTCTTCCCTACTTCCTTTTCCCCCAGCATATATTTTGTTAGATAAAACAACAGAAAATCCCAAAATTTAATAACCTACACTTAATTTCCTCAATCCCATTACCCTTTTCTAGCACTTTACCTACCACTGCTGTCAGAATACCTAACCTAAACTGATCTGCCATTTCATAACTATTCACCTTATTGTTCCAGAATACCTATTTTGACTCAGTGGCTCACTAATTATTGACAGGTGATCTGGTGACTGGAAAGTTGCTTCTATTTGGACTGAACAAAACACAGTACTTGATCTTTCGGTACTGAAAGCCCATGCCAACCAGCTAGCTGGAGTGACATCTTCAGTGACGTTTTCAACCTCCCACTGAGTGCCTGTGCTCGTTTATAAGCTCATGAAGATCTTATGTCATTAAGTATTTTCAATGTATGTGAACTGCATCCAGTCTGGAAATAGATGATGCTCACACCAATGGAAGTACTTTCCCCCTATTTTATTAGTAAAAGGTTAGATACCGTGCATCCTACACAAGAGAAATTAAAACTTTGGTAGCAACTTCAGGATCTCTATGTAAAATGATCCACGTATAAAACTCATGAAGTTGCCGGCATCTGATTCTGTAATGGCAACAAATACCAGCAGCTTCACATCCAGTGCATTATGTGTAAAGAGGATAAAGACCTGCTAATATACATCTTCATATCTATTTCTTTCATTTCACATTCCAGGAAATGGCATAAGTAGCCATTAACAGGAGAAATTTCTTTCATAATATATTTTGTGCTAGACTTGGAGACATCAATTTAATTAAAACAGAAGTTATTACTTTTCTGCCCTCATTTAATTGCTGAATTTGCTGGATCAATTACTATATCCTTAATAATACAATAATACTGGAATCCTATCCAGTAGTAAATTGGATTCAAAGGTGAAGAAATATGCACAAACCTTAATTTTATTCATGAACAGCAGGATACAAATCTACTTCTTTCACACGAAGTAAGCCTACAAAAATGTGAACTTCCCCCGAGTAATCTGCAAGAAAATTAAAGAGTGAGTGGGTGAGATTGAAGCAGATGGATTTTAATGTAGATAGGAATGAAGTCATTCATTTTGGACCAAACGACATTAGACTCTAGTGACATTTAAATAGTGAAAAGCTGGGTAGAATAGCAGCTCCAAGAAATTTATGTGTCAGGAGCACAAATCACTACAATATTTTAGTTAGGAACAGAAAGGTATTCAGAATGGCTAGTGGCTAACCAGGTGGATTAGAATATAAATGGAAAGCCTTTTCACTACACCGATGCAACGGCCACATCCGAAGTATTTAGCATGGTCCTCAGTGCTCTAGCTCCAAAAGACCATGTTAACTGTATGAAAGTTCATATTCAAATTAACCTTCAATTCATATGCACTCTAATGTTAATGGGGTTCCAAGAATTACAGAGAGATCAAAGAGAATTATCTTCATTAGACTTCCATTCTCTGGAATATTGAAGATCGAAGGGAAATTTGATAGAGGAATTTAGAATTTCAAAACTAATTGAAAGAGAAAATTGTGAGAAATCTATTCTACTGGCAAAAAGACACATTGTTCAAAGGGACATAACCGTTACGGCTGAGCATTCAGGAGGAAACTTAGGAACTATTTCTTCAGGCAAGGGAGGGAAGAATGATGAAACTTCCATCAACAGAAGTTAGTCAGTGCTAGCTTAATTAACAGTTTTAAGTCTGAGAGTATTTGAATTTTGTGAGAGAAGGATGCAAAAGGAAGCAATGCTATGACAGGTGGATATAGTTTAATATAGTAACTAATGACTTCACAATCACAAGAGGCTGAATGACCTTTTTCCTATGGTTATGATAACCAGTGTTGAAGTGACTGCTTTTCGAAGGTTCTTCATGGACTGGAAGGCTTCTTGGAACACCATCCTTACTTCTTTCCTTTGCTACTTATGATAAAATTTTGAGAAATTCTACGTACTAATTAGTGCTCTTTCTGTAAGAATATTGAAGAAGTTATATTTCTTGACTTCCTTTCTTAATTTACATATTGTAATTGTAAATTTTCTGACCTACAAGTGCAATACGTATCTGGATTTGGAACTCACTGCACAAGCATGATGCACAACTTTAAATTGTCTCATTGCTTTCAGTCACACTTATACGCAGGCAATGACATATATGCCATTCACTGAATGACACCTTGAAGACCTGGAAATAGATTCAGGTATTTATAAAACCACTAAAGGCAGTTTCTCTTATGAGAGGCACAGACAACAGAAACATCTTGTTATACCCACAGTGGCCACTTTATTAGCTTTTCCCTCTACCTAATACAGTGGTCACTGAGAGTATGTTCGTGAGTTTTTGCAGCTGGAGCCCATCCACTTCAGGTTTCAACGTGTTGTGCATTCAACAATGTTCTTCTGCACACCATTGTTGCAATGCATGGCTATTTGAGTTACTGCCGCCTTCCTGTCAGCTTGAACCAGTCTCCTCCTAAATCCATAATCTCCTTAGCAGAGCTGCTAGAGCAATGTATAATGATGTCCGTCACTATGGATAGAGAGATCACAGGAGAGAAGTGAACTTGCAGATTTTCAGGAGCACTAAGGTCCTGGGAATTGAAATAAATACAAGGACTGAGGTAATTTTCAGTAGATCATCCAGTGCCGCTATTAGAAGATCCTGGGAGGAGGAGTTTAGAGAAAGGAAAGCAAGTAAGACAAAAAATGTTGAAAACTGAAACAAAAATAAAAACGCTGGAAGAACCAAGAAAGTCAGTCAGTCTCTTTGGAAGGAGAAATTAGTTAATGCTGTAGATTTCGAAAGGAAGATTAAAGATTAGCTTTATTTCGTACATTACATCAAAACAGAAACACACAATCCTGTACCTAATAAACTGGCCACAGAGTGTATGTTCATGGTTTTCTCCTGCTGTAGCCCATCTACACAGATCTCTCAGTGGGTGAGCATCTGGGGGACAGTGACCACCACTCGCTGGCCTTTAGCATTATCATGGAAAAGGATAGAATCAGAGAGGATAGGAAAATTTTTAATTGGGGAAGGGCAAATTATGAGGCTATACGGCTAGAACTTGCGGGTGTGAATTGGGATGATGTTTTTGCAGGGAAATGTACTATGGACATGTCGTCGATGTTTAGATATCTCTTGCAGGATGTTAGGGATAAATTTGTCCCCGTGAGGAAGATAAAGAATGGTAGGGTGAAGGAACCATGGGTGACAAATGAGGTGGAAAATCTAGTTAGGTGGAAGAAGGCAGCATACATGAGGTTTAGGAAGCAGGGATTAGATGGGTCTATTGAGGAATATAGTGAAGCAAGAAAAGAGCTTAAGAAGGGGCTGAGAAGAGCAAGAATGGGGCATGAGAAGGCCTTGGCGAGTAGGGTAAAGGAAAACCCCAAGGCATTCTTCAATTATGTGAAGAAAAAAAGGATGACAGGAGTGAAGGTAGGACCGATTAGAGATAACGGTGGGAAGATGTGCCTGGAGGCTGTGGAAGTGAGCGAGGTCCTCAATGAATACTATAGTGAGGACAATATGAGTGAGGTTGATGTTCTGGAGCATGTTGATATTAAGGGAGAGGAGGTTTTGGAGTTGTTAAAATACATTAGGACGGATAAGTCCCTGGGGCCTGACAAAATATTCCCCAGGCTGCTCCACGAGGCGAAGGAAGAGATTTCTGAGCCTCTGACTAGGATCTTTATGTCCACGTTGTCCACGGGAATGGTACCGGAGGATTGGAGGGAGGCGAATGTTGTCCCCTTGTTCAAAAACGGTAGTAAGGATAGTCCAGGTAATTATAGACCAGTGAGCCTTACACCTGTGGTAGGAAAGGTGTTGGAAAAGATTCTTAGAGATAGGATCTCTGGGCATTTAGAGAATCATGGTCTGATCAGGGACAGTCAGCATCGCTTTGTGAAGGGCAGATCGTGTCTAACAAGCCTGATAGAGTTCTTTGAGGAGGTGACCAGGCATATAGATGAGGATAGTGCAGTGGATGTGATCTATATGGATTTTAGTAAGGCATTTAGTAAGGACAAGGTTCCACACGGTAGGCTTATTCAGAAAGTCAGAAGGCATGGGATCCAGGGAAATTTGGCCAGGTGGATTCAGAATTGGCTTGCCTGCAGAAGGCAGAGGGTCGTGGTGGAGGGAGTACATTCAGATTGGAGGATTGTGACTAGTGGTGTTCCACAAGGATCTGTTCTGGGACCTCTACTTTTCGTGATTTTTATTAACGACCTGGATATGGGGGTGGAAGGATGGGTTGGCAAGTTTGCAGACGACACAAAGGTTGGTGGTGTTGTAGATAGTGTAGAGGATTATCAAAGATTGCAGAGAGACATTGAAAGGATGCAGAAGTGGGCTGAGAAGTGGCAGATGGAGTTCAACCCAGAGAAGTGTGAGGTGGTATACTTTGGAAGGACAAACTCCAAGGCAGAGTACAAAGTAAATGGCAGGATACTTGGTAGTGTGGAGGAGCAGAGGGATCTGGGGGTACATGTCCACAGATCCCTGAAAGTTGCCTCACAGGCGGATAGGGTAGTTAAGAAAGCTTATGGGGTGTTAGCTTTCATAGGTCGAGGGATAGAGTTTAAGAATCACGATGTAATGATGCAGCTCTATAAAACTCTTGTTAGGCCACACTTGGAGTACTGTGTCCAGTTCTGGTCGCCTCACTATAAGAAGGATGTGGAAGCATTGGAAAGGGTACAGAGGAGATTTACTAGGATGCTGCCTGGTTTAGAGAGTATGCATTATGATGAGAGATTAAGGGAGCTAGGGCTTTACTCTTTGGAGAGAAGGAGGATGAGAGGAGACATGATAGAGGTGTACAAGATAATAAGAGAAATAGATAGAGTGGATAGCCAGCGCCTCTTCCCCAGGGCACCACTGCTCAATACAAGAGGACATGGCTTTAAGGTAAGGGGTGGGAAGTTCAAGGGGGATATTAGAGGAAGGTTTTTTACTCAGAGAGTGGTTGGTGCATGGAATGCACTGCCTGAGTCAGTGGTGGAGGCAGATACACTAGTGAAGTCTAAGAGACTACTAGACAGGTATATGGAGAAATTTAAGATGGGGGCTTATATGGGAGTCAGGGTTTGAGGGTCGGCACAACATTGTGGGCCGAAGGGCCTGTACTGTGCTGTACTATTCTATGTTCTATGTACTTCAAGGTTCAAAGTGATGCACATTCAGAGATGCTCTTTTGCACACCATTGTTGCAGTGTGTGGTTATTTGAGTTACTGTCACCTTCCTGTCTGTTTGAACCAGCCTGTCCATTCTCCTCTGACCTCTCTCATTAACAAGGTATTTTCACTCACAGAGCTGCCATTTTGTTTCTCACACCGTTCTCTGTAAACTCTGGAGAATGTTGTGCATGAAAATCCCTGGGGAACAGCAGTTTCTGAGATACTTAAACCACCCTGTCTGACACCAACAATCATTTGAAGAGCATCTTTGAACTCCATGGTCAAAGTCCCTTAGATCACATTTCTTCCCCGTTTTGATGTTTGGTCTGAACAACAACTGAACCTCTTGAACACGTCTGCATGTTTTTATACATTAATTTACTGTCACATGATTTGCTGATTAAATATTTGCATTAACAAGCAGGTGCACAGGTGTAGCTAAGTAAGTAGCCACTGAGTGCATAATCACACTGATTCTATATTAGTTGCTGTGTATAGTGTCTGATTTGCTGTACATAGTGGTCAAATATTGCATGGCCCAAGAAAAAAAGAACTTTAGGCTCAAAATAGTTAAAGTAAGCACTGAGATACATTGTAAACTGTTTTGGAGTTCCTGCTCCAGTGCCAGCTAGTCCTTGAGGCATCAGTTATGCTGGCAAAGGGATGGATTTGAAAATATGTCAATGAAACTTAGCAGCTAGAACAGGTTTTACAAGGCTGTTAAAGTAAGAAAGCTCAAAGTTCAAAGGAAATGGTTATCAAAATATGTGTATGTTACAATTTACTAACTTGAAATTTATTTTCTTGCACGTATTTGCAGAAAAAGTAAAAGAAATACAACAGAATTTAGAAAAACTATACATAAACAAAGACTGACAAGCACCAGTGTGCAAAAGAGGACGAACTATGCAAATAAAAATGACACTGATAACACAAGTTGTGAAGTATTAACGCACACAGAGCAGCTCATGCACAGCTGCTGCACCAGATGGTGTACCTGGGTGGATCCTCAGGGACTGCACTGACCAGCAGGTAGAGTCTTTTTTAACTGAAATCTATAACCTATCTCTGTCCCTTGCTGTGGTCACTACATACATCGGGACATCTACTATCCTACCAATCCCAAAGCAGTCAGCGGTAACATGTGTTAATGAGTACAGAGCGGTTGCTCTCACCCCATAGCCACCAAGAGCCTGGAGAGACTGGTTATGTCCCACAATATGAAAGTCATCCTTGCTACTCTGAACTGGCAGCAGTTTGCCTATAAGCAAACGGATCAACCGAGGATGCCATCTCCAACATTTTCCACATCCTACTAGACACCTGGATCATTAGGATACGTGCTAGAGTGCTTTTTATTGACTACAGTTCTGCCTTCAACAGCATACTCACCAACAAGTTGACCATTGAACTACACAATCAATACATCAATTTGCAACTGGATTCTGGGCTTTCTTACCAATGTCAGACTCGTCAGACTAGGCAAGTACACATCAAGCTCCCTGACCCTGATCACCAGTGCTTCACAGAGATGTGTACTAAACTCACTCCTTTACACTCTTTTCACCCGTGATTGTGCCCCTGCCTATGTTGCCAACTCCACCCTCAAATTTCCAGATGACACCACAGTGATTGGATTAATTACAGATAACAAAAAAAGAGCATACAGAGAGGAAGCGCAGAAACTGTCTGAATGGTGCAATAACCATAACCTTTCACTTAACTTAAAAGAAATAAAAATGGTTATCAATTACAGGAAATCAAGAAGGTACGAACAAGCTCCATCACTCATAAGCGGTGAGGCAGTGGAAAGTGTTTCCAGCTTTAAATTCTTGTGAGTGAACCTCACGTTGCTCTCCTGATAGTAGGGAAGGCTCAGCTGTGCCTATACTATCTTAGGAGCTTATAGAAAGCAAAACTGCCTGTAAAGCTGCTGGCAAACTTCTAGCAATGTGTAATTGCGAGCATATTGACCTACTGCACGGCAGCGTCGTACACTAGCTGCAACAACACTGACCAAAAAGCACTTCAGCGAGTGATCAGGACTGCACAGAACATCGTTGGGGCACAACTACCAGATATGGAAACCATCTACAAATCATGATGTCTACGGCCGGCTCACAAAATCATGGTGGGCTCATCCCACCCCAGTAATCACTTGTTTAATCTCCTACCATTAAGCAGGAGATAGAGAAACATATCCAGACTGATATCCCAGGGATGTCATGCAAATGAACAATGCCCCCTTCCACCTACCCGTAGTTCATAGGCACAATGGACAATCTCTAAGTGCAATAAGGGGGCATAATTCTTGATACTATTTTATATTTAATAATTGTATTTTAAAACGGAGACATGTGCAACACCTGAATGGGGCGGTCTCTGTTTCTTTTCATTTTGGAGCTGCTTGTTTTCAATTCAGTTGTAACTTAGATGTCATTCTAAGTAACTCAGATGTTATTTTAAATGTAGTCATTGTATTTTTAGTAATAGCCAGTGTGCTGTTTTGCACTAAATGGAGTAGCCCTGCAATCTTGTTGTCTTCAGTAATGACAGTAAAGCTCTAACTAACTGACTAAAAAGTCCTTGAGAGTGAGTCTGTAGGTCATGGAATCAGTTCACAGTAGTGGGTAGTGGTGAATGAAGTTGCTTATGCTTTTTCAGGAGTCTGGTGTTTGTAGGGTGACAACTGTTCCCAAATCTGGTGGTGTGGGATCTAGGGCTCCTGTGCCTCCTTCCCGATGGCAGTAGCAAGAAAAGAGCATGTCCTAGATGGTGAGGGTCTTTGATGATGGATACTGCTTTCTTGTGGCAGCCCTCCATGTAAATGTACTCAGCAGTGGGGGGGGGGGGGGGCTTTGCCTGAACTGGACTAGGATGTGCTGGTCATTTTCTGTCTCCTTTCCCGATTGTGGATATTGGTTTTTCCATACCAGGCAACCATTTAGGATACTCTCCTCTGTGTATCTATAGATGTTTATCAAAGTTTCTGGTCACATGCCAAACCCATCCAAAATTCAAAGAAAATAGATGTGCTGTTGTGTTTTCTTTGTGATGAAACATATGTGCTGGTCCCAGGACAGATCCTCTGATATGTTATCAGCAAGGAAATTAAAGCCATCTCCACCTCTCTCTAACCCTCTCTTAACCTCAGTTCACTGCACCATCACTTACAATGTCACAAATTATAAAAATCATAAAATTAGTTCCATTCCCTTTGTTCTCCTACAAGTATGATAAAGGATACCTCTGCACTAAATTGCATTATGTCTTCAGCTTAAAAGAAATGGTTCTCATAAATAATATAAAGTGGAATTAACTCTTGCAGAAACTTGTATAGACTAAAAGGTTTAAGAGACCACTACTGCACTCTTCCCATTTTATCATTCCATGAGTATATCTGTGCTTCTAATTTATATAATTAGTTGTCTTGTCAAATTGTAATATAGTGCATATATATTTGCATTTGCATAAATATACTGTATTTACACACTGTAGATCTGTAGATATATCAAAAAGCCAATACCTGTCCACAGATTTTCACAGACATTAATTCAAATTATAATGAAGCACACTTAGAGATATGCATTTGTAATCTTTCTTATCAAAGAAATTGTGGACCTATGTGAACTTATCTGGGTGACACAGAGATATAGCTGTTAGTATAACACTTTACAGCACCAACGATCACTGATCAGTGTTCAGTTCCCCCCACTGTCTGTAAGGAGTTCATACATTCTCCCCATGATGTTGTGGGTCTCCTCTTGGTGCTCCAGTTTCATCCCACATTCCAAAGACATACGTTTAGGCTTAGGCTCAGTGAGTTGTGGGGATAATATGTTGGCCTCGGAGTTATGGCGACATTTACAGCCTGCTCCCAAGCACAATTCTTGGACTGCAGTGGTAGCGGAAAATTATATGCTTCGATGTACAATACATTGGATAAATATGCTCATTTTTAAACCACGCCCTGTAGAATTAAAGTGTTGATCCTGAAGGTAAACACGACACTTTTATTACTACTTTCTTTGAAAGATGAGCTTTCTTTTAAGATTTCCTTTGTTTTATCCAAACAGATCTACTCCTTAAATTCTGAGATTGACATGGCCTTACCGGATCATAAATCAAATATATCAATTTCTATGCAATTTACCAATGTCAGGGAACTAAATTTACCACCTCTGTTAACATATGTTTTCACTTTTACAGGAAAATGAAAGCTTCAAAATCATCCATCTGGATGAAGTCAGTGAATTAATCAACTGATCAATTTCCCTTGCAATCTGCAACTTGTATGACAGCTAGCTTCCTTTTCTGCTCAAAAGCCGCTGAATCATCTATCATGTGAAAGCTGCAAAATGGAGCATCATGTCATCAAAGGTACAGAACATCTTAAAGAACACTTCCCAACCTTACAATTCTGCTGGCCCCAATGAACATCTGACATGCTGCCTGCAGATATAGGTATCTGTCACTTTGAAAAATCTAACATTACAAACAATGCTACCAGGGTTTCAGAATTCACAGACAGATGTCTTTCAGGATAGCAGGAAGTTGATCAGCTCAGCTATCATCAAAAAGGGAAAAATAAACAGATTATGTTAAAAATACATTCAAATTAAATTACACTACATTCTTTGCTTCCATAAAATAATTTATGCTATTTCTGATCAGATTAGTTTCTGTTGATGCCTATATTGTTCAATTAATATTTAAGATTTTATTTTCTGATAGATTGTTTGCAGCAGGATAGCTGTGTGCTATTACTTCTGGCAGATACCATAAAAAATGGTATTTCAGTCACTGTGCTTTGTATTCCATATGCCAATCCAAATAGTTGTTGTTTATTATCTTTGATGAATAAATGTTTTTAACAACTTTATTTATAAGACCATGGGGCCATAAGAGATAGGAATAGAATTGGGTCATTCAGTCCATCGAGTCAACTCTGCCATTTCATCATGGCTGATCCATTTTCCCCTCTCAACCCCATTCTCCTTCCTTCTCCCTATAATTTATCATGCCCTGACGAATCAAGAACGTATTAATCTCCACCTTAAATACACCCTAGACTCCACAGCCACTGGTGGCAAAAAATTCCACAGATTCACCACCCTCTGGCTAAAGACCTTTCTCCCCACCTCTCTGCTAAATGGTCATCCCTCTATTCTGAAGCTGTGCCCTCTGATCCTAGAGTCCCCCACTACAGGAGACATCCTTACCACATCCACTCTACCTAGACCTTTCAATATTCAATAGATTTCAATGAGACCCTCCATCATTCTTCTAAATTCCAGTGAATATAAGCCTGGAGCCATCAAGCGCTCCTCATACGATGACTTTTCATTCCTGAAATCATTCTCATGAAGCTCCTCTGGACCCTTTCCAATGCCAGTACATCCTTTCTTAGACAGACAGCCCAAAACTGCTCACCATACTGCAATTGAGGCCTCACCAGTGGCTTATAAAGCATTGGCATTATATCTTTGCTTTTATATCCTTGCTTTTATATCCTGGTCCTCTCAAGGTGAATGTTAACATTGAATTTGCCTTCCTCACCACCTATTCAACTTGTAAGTCAACCCTTAAGGAGTCCTGAATGAAGACATCCAAGTCCCTTTGCACATTGGATTTTTGAATTTCTGTTGGTTTAGTGCAGGGGTTCAAAACCTGGGATCCACAGACATGTTGCTTAATGGTGTTGGACCATGGCATAAAAAGTGTTGAGAACTCATTGTTTAGACTATAATTTACACTTCTGTTCCTTCTACCAAAGTGCATGACCATACATTTCTCAATACTGTTTTCAATCTACCACTTCTTTTCCCATTCTCCTATTCTGTCTAAGTCCTTCTGCAACATCACTACCTCCTCAGCACCACCAACCCCTGCACCTAAGTTCATATTGTCTGCAAACATGGCCACAAAGCCATCAATTCTGTCATACAAACCACTGACATATAATGTGAAAAGAAGCGGTCCCAACACTGACTCTTGTGGAACACCACTGGTCACCGGCAGCCAACCAGAAAAGGCTACTTTTAGTCCCACTTTTTGCTTCCTGTTGGAATTCCTTGAGGAGATTACACGTAGGATAGATAAAGGGGATGTAGTGGATGTTGTATATTTGGACTTTTAGAAGGCCTTTGACAAGGTGCCACACATGAGGCTGCTTACCAAGTTAAGAGCCCATGGTATTACAGGAAAGTTATTAACATGGTTAGAGCATTGTCTGACAGGTAGGAGGCAGCAAGTGGGAATAAAAGGGATCCTTTTCTGGTTGGCTGCCAGTGACCAGTGGTGCTCTGCAGGGGTCAGTGTTGGGACCACTTCTTTTAATGCTATATATAAATGTTTTAGATGATGGAATAGATGGCTTTGTTGCCAAGTCTGCAGATGATATGAAGATTGGTGGAGGGGCAGGTAGTGTTGAGGAAACAGGTAGGGTGCAGAAGGACAGATGGATTAGGAGAATGGGCAAGAAAGTAACAAATGAAATACAATGTTGGAAAATGCATAGTCATGCACTTTGGTAGTAGAAGTAAGAGTGTGGACTATTTTCTAAACGGGGAGAAAATCCAGGAATCGGAGATGCAGAGAGACTTGGTAGTCCTTGTGCAGAACACCCTGGTTAACTTGCAGATTGAGTCGGTGGTGAGGAAGGCAAATGCTATGTTACAAAAGCAAGGATGTAATGTTGAGGCTTTATAAGGCACTGGTGAGGCCTCACCTTGAGTATTGTGAGTAGTTTTGGGCATTTCTTCTTAGAAAAGATGTGCTGGCATCGGAGAGGGTCCAGAGGAGGTACACCAGGATGATTCCAGGAATGAAAGGGTTATCATACGGGGAACATTTAATGGCTCTGGGTCTGTACTCATTGGATTTCAGGAGGTTGAGGGGGGATCTCATTGAAACATTTCGAATATTGAACTGCCTAGACAGAGTAGATGGTGAAAGGATGTTTCCCATGGTGGGCGAGCCTAGGACAAGAAGGCACAGCCTCAGGATAAAGGGGAGTCGATTCAAAACAGAGATCCGGAGAATTTTCTTCAGCCAAAGGGTGGTGAATTTGTGGAATTTGTTGCTGCATGCAGCTGTGAAGGCCAGGTCATTGGGTGTATTTAAGGCAAAGATTGATAGGTTCTTGATTGGACATGGCATCAAAGGCTACAGGGAGAAGGCCAGGAACAGGGGTTGAGAAGGAGAAATAAAAGGATCAGCCATGATTGACGATGGGCCAGATGGACTAATTCTGCTTCTATGTCTTATGGTTTTATAGTCTTTATACCATGGGCTTTTATCTTGTTATGCCGTTTCATATGCAGCACCTTGTCAAAGGCCTTCTGAAAATCCAAGTACACAACATCCACCATTCTCCTTTGTCTATCCTGCTTGTATTTCCTCAACAAATTCCAATAGATTTGTCAGACAAGATTTTCCCTCAAGGAAACCATTCGGCCTATTTTATCATGTGTCTCCATGAACCCTGAGACCTCACCCTTAAAAATTGACTTCAATATCTTCCCAACCACTGAGTCAGACTAACTATCCTATAATTTCTTTTCTTCTGCCTCATTCTCTTCTTGAAGAGTGGAGTGACATTTACAATTTCTCCAGTCCTCCAAAACCTTGCCAGAAGCTAGTGATTCTTGACATATCATTACTAATGCCTCCACAATCACTTCAGCTGGCTCTTTCAGAATCCTGAGGTATAGACCATTGTTCCAAGTGATTTATCTACCTTCAGACATTTCAGTTTCACAAGCGTCTTCTCCCTAGTAATAACAATTCCAATCACTTCTGTCACCTAACACTCACGAACTTCCAGCATGCTGCTGGTGTCTTCCACAGTGAAGACAGCTGCAAAATACTTATTTAGTTCTTCTGACTTTATTCATCCCTCATTATTACTTGTCCAGCATCATTTTCCAATGCCTCTATATCTACTCTTGCTTCTCTTTTACTCTTTATATATCTGAAAAAATGTTGGTATCCTCTTTCCATTATTGGCTAGCTTTCATATTTCATCTTTTCCCTCTTATGGCTTTTTCATTACCTTTTTTTGTTTTTAAAGTTTCATAAATCCTCTAACTTCCAGTTAATTTTTGCTATATTATATGTCCTCTCCTTTGCTTTTATATTGTCTTTAAACTCCTTTGTCAGCCATGGTTGCATCATTATGCCACTGTAATTCATTTTATTAATCTGTAATACTGATACATCTGATTTTAGCTTCTCCATCTCAATCTGCAGGGTGAAGTCCATCTTTTTCCAGTCACTGACTCCAAAGGGTTTCTTTACCTTAAGCTCTCATATCAAATCTAGTTTGTTACACTTCCCAGATCCAATAGTGCCTTTCCTCAAATGGGTTGAACAACAACCTGCTCTGTAAATTCATTTCATAGGCATTCTACATATTCAACCTCTTGAGATCCAGTACCAACCAGATTTTTGCCAATCTATCTGCATATTGCAAACCCCATTTCTACTCAACATTGTCTTTTTTACATGCCATTACTATCTTCCATTGTAATTTGTACCCCACATATTGACTACTGTTCGAAGGCCTGAATATAGCTCCTACCTTTACCCTAACAGTTTCATAACTCAAGACAAGTTTCAGGATTTGATAATAAAATTAAACTTTGAACCTATGAACTCCAACCGAGAGGATTCTATATCTTCTGATCCCATGTCACCTCTTTCTAAGGTCTTGATTTCATTTTTTACCTACAGAGCCACACCACCCCCTCGTTTACTTGCCTGTCTTTTCAATACAATGTGTATCCTTGGATGTTAATCTCCCAACTATGATCTTCTTTCAGCCATGTCTCAATGATGCCCACAACATCATTCCTGCCAATCTCAAACTGCATTGCAATATCATCTACCTTATTCCATGTACCGTGAGCAATCAAATATAACACTTTCAAGTTGCTGGTGAACGCAGCAGGCCAGGCAGCATCTCTAGGAAGAGGTGCAGTCGACATTTCAGGCCGAGACCCTTCGTCAGGACTAACTGAAGGAAGAGTGAGTAAGGGATTTGAAAGTTGAAGGGGGAGGGGGAAATCCAAAATGATAGGAGAAGACAGGAGGGGGAGGGATGAAGCCAAGAGCTGGACAGGTGATAGGCAAAAGGGATACGAGAGGATCATGGGACAGGAGGTCCGGGAAGAAAGACAAGGGTGGGGGGACCCAGAGGGTGGGCAAGGGGTATATTCAGAGGGACAGAGAGAGAAAAAGGAGAGTGAGAGAAAGAATGTGTGTATAAAAATAAGTAACGGATGGGGTACGAGGGGGAGGTGGGGCATTAGCGGAAGTTAGAGAAGTCGATGTTCATGCCATCAGGTTGGAGGCTACCCAGACAGAATATAGGGTGTTGTTCCTCCAACCTGAGTGTGGCTTCATCTTTACAGTAGAGGAGGCCGTGGATAGACATGTCAGAATGGGAATGGGATGTGGAATTAAAATGTGTGGCCACTGGGAGATCCTGCTTCCTCTGGCTTTCTCCCCCTCCTGTCTTCTCCTATCATTTTGGATCTCCCCCTCCCCCTCCAACTTTCAAATCCCTTACTCACTCTTCCTTCAGTTAGTCCTGACGAAGGGTCTCGGCCTGAAATGTCGACTGCACCTCTTCCTAGAGATGCTGCCTGGCCTGCTGCGTTCACCAGCAACTTTTATGTGTGTTGCTTGAATTTCCAGCATCTGCAGAATTCCTGTTGTATAACACTTTCAATCCTGTATTCATCACTGATTTCATTTTTGCTTCCATGTTACACTTCAACTCATCCCACTGGCTAAATTTTTTCCCTATCATCTGGTTGTCCTTCCTCACAGTATCACTATACAATGCACCTGGTTGTATACTGACTGCCCCATCCTTAGTCCTATCACTGTAGTTGATAGGACTAAGGATGGGGCAGTCAGTATACATCCTCCTGCCCAATTTCTTGAAACCCTCCCCAACAGCACTAGCAAACTTACCCAGGGGGATATTGGTTCCCCTTGGGTTCAGGTGTAACCCATCCTTTTTGTACAGGTTATATCTTCCCCAGAAGAGATCCCAATGATCCAAAAATCTGAAACCCTACCCTTGCACCAATTCCTCAGCTATATATTCAGCTGCCAGATCGTTCTATTCTTATTCTCACTTGTACGTGACACAGGAAGCAATCCAGTAGTTACTACTCTGGTGGTTCTGCTTTTCAACTTTCCTCCTAGCTCCCTAAATTCTTTCTTCAAGACTTCTTCCCTTTTCCTGCCTATGTTATTGGTGCCAATATGTGCCAAGGCTTCTGGCTACTCACCCTCCCCCTTTAGAATGCCATGGACCCAATTCGAGATATCCCTGACTCTGGCACCGGGGACGCTACATACCATCTGGGTGTCTCTTTCACATCCGGATGATCTCATTCTACTCCACTAACTATGGATTCCCCTATTACTACTGCAGTTCTTTTCTCCCACTTACCTTCTGAGCCACAGTGCAAGACTCATAACAAATAAATAGTAACACACACAAAAAATGCTGGTGAACACAGCAGGCCAGGCAGCATCTATACGAAGAGGAACAGTTGACGTTTCGGGCCGGGACCCTTTGTCAGGACGAACTGAAAGAAGAGATAGTAAGAGATTTGAAAGTAGGAGGGGGAGGGGGAGATCCAAAATGATAGGAGAAGACAGGAAGGGAGGGGTGGATCTAAGAGCTGGAAAGTTGATTGGCAAAAGGGATACCAGACTGGAGAAGGGAGGATCATGGGATGGGAAGCCTGGGGAGAGAGAGAAGGAGGGAGGGGAGCCTGGAGGGTGGAGAGCAGGCAAGGAGTTATAGTGAGAGGGACAGAGGGAGAAAAAAGAGAGAGAAAAAAAAGGGGGGAAAGAATAAAAAATATATTAAATAAGTAAGGGACGGGGTGTGAAGAGGAGGTGGGGCATTAACAGAAGTTAGAGAAGTCAATATTCATGCCATCAGGTTGAAGGCTACCCAGACGGAATATAAGGTGTTGTTCCTTCAACCTGAGTGTGGCTTCACCTTGACAGTAGAGGAGGTCATGGATAGACATATCAGAATGGGAATGGGACGTGGAATTAAAATGTGTGGCTACTGGGAGATCTTGCTTTCTCTGGCGGACAGAG
Organism: Mobula hypostoma; assembly: GCF_963921235.1. Lineage (NCBI taxonomy): Eukaryota > Metazoa > Chordata > Chondrichthyes > Myliobatiformes > Myliobatidae > Mobula > Mobula hypostoma. The sequence goes on along the minus strand of NC_086099.1, from coordinate 32,749,807 downwards.
TGTAGGTGTTCAGCGAAACGGTCTCCCAGCCTGTGTCGGGTCTCGTCAGTATATAGAAGGCCGCACCGGGAGCACCGGACGCAGTATATCACCCCAGCCGATTCACAGGTGAAGTGTCGCCTCACCTGGAAGGACTGTCTGGGGCCCTGAATGGTGGCAAGGGAGGAAGTGTAAGGGCATGTGTAGCACTTATTCCGCTTACAAGGATAAGTACCGGGAGGGAGATCAGTGGGAAGGGTTGGGGGGGAACGAATGGACAAGGGAGTCACATAGGGAGCGATCCCTGCGGAAAGCAGAAAGAGAGGGGTAGGGAAAGATGTGCTTGGTGGTGGGATCCCGTTGGAGGTGGCAGAAGTTACGGAGAATTATATGTTGGACCCGGAGGCGGGTGGGGTGGTAGGTGAGGACAAAGGGAACACTATTCCTGGTGGGGTGGCGGGAGCATGGGGTGAGAGCAGATGTACGTGAAATGGGGGAAATGCGTTTGAGAGCAGAGTTGATGGTGGAGGGAGGGAAGCCCCTTTCTTTAAAAAAGAAAGACACCTCCTTTGTCCTGGAATGAAAAGCCTCATCCTCATCCCATCCCTTAAATTCCTTCAAAGCAGATGAATTGTTTTAATGCAATGCTGGAGGAACTCAGAAGACCAGGCAGCATCTATGGAAAAGAGTAAACAGTTGATGTTTCAGGCCAAGGCCCTTCATCAGGACTCAACAATCCCAATGAAGGGTCTCGGCCCAAAACATCAACTGTTTACTCTTTTCCACAGATGCTGCCTGACCTGCTGAGTTCCTCCAGCATTTTGTATGTGCTCCTTGGATTTCCAGTATCTGCGGATTTTCTCGTCTGAGGTGTTTTTATTCTGTTCTTATATCTTATAGATATGTAATACTGTTAAGTACATGAAGTTAATAGTGTACCATAGCAGTAACTATTCACTTGTATGTTAGTTGGACCATGATTAACTTGTTTGCAGCTTCTACTATCAGGATATGAGTAGTCTTTCACTTGTTTTACTTTCAAAATGTTTTCTTCACATTGTCTTTACTTTCGTCAAAGATGAACAATCGCATGCTACAATGCAAAGTAATTACAAATTGCATGCAGAACAGTTACTTGCTGGGGCATGGTAATAATTCATGTCACTGTTGCTTCTATCAATCGCAAATGATGAAACGCTCATGAATGGATATGCAACTGCATATTGCGGGAGGAGTTCTCGAATCACTCACTGTCACAATGTTCCCTGTCTTTTTAGGTGCCAAGATGAAAGAAATGGCCGTATTCATTTATTACTGAGGACTTGTCAGAAAACAAGGAATACAATAGACCTTGTAAAATTCTTGACTTGCTGTAAGAGAAATAATTCATTTTATAGTTTGACTACAGTGAACACGTCAATTTTTATGCTCAAGGTCTTTCAAATTTTCTGTAGGCATTGATGTGAAAAAATTGAATATGCTGTAAATGGGTTTAAAGTGTCATTGCAGTCAATACTTATGGTTCATGACGTTGGTTTTAGTTGGGAGCCAATAGGTATTGAGCTTTATTTGTGTATGATTGGTAAAGAACCAAACTTTTTTGTATTGTTTCTGATTAACTCAGCAACTGTGGTGAAGTGAGTTATTTGGACTGATGCATTCAGGCACTAATGTTTTCTATTCAATGGCTACACCTCCTAGAGGGTAGATTTTAATAGTAGTTTTCAATCACCGCTGTAAAGTAAAACTGGCAGCTAGCAGAATGAACGTTTTCAGATGTTGTTCTGCAGTCTTTGTGTAGAAAGTGGCCAGGAATAAGGGACCGCTTCTTCAAGCAAGTAGAAGTGTCAAGCACAAAAAATGAATAGCAATAGTTTACATTGATAGCACAAGTGAACGTAAAGAGTATAATACTCTCAACAATTTAGCTGTGGACTGGAACTTTGACAATGCATTTCACTTGTTGAGCCCTCAGTGACCTCCTGACCTAGTTTGGCAGTCCTTCCTATCAGTGCTCATCTCATCAACTCACACAGGAGGACATGAGTTCAGTCTTATTAGGGCCACCATTAAAGGCATCCCTTCTTGAAAAGCAGTTTCTTAATTTTCATAAGCAGGGCTGCCCAATAGCTGTAAAGTTTCTGCTGCTAATTACGACAGGGAAAGAACTGGATATCTCCTGTGATGTATCCCAACAATGACCCAATTGTCCGAAGTTTGACCTCTGTCAGCTTGTCCATCAAATATTCACCCAACATTCCTCATCAATGATTTCAAAGTGCATTATGAAATTAATCAAAGACCCTAAATGGAAACATTAAAATGCATGTCAGATGACCACACTGATGGTTTTCTACCAAGTCCAATTTTTGATGAACACACCAATTATGGAGATTAGAGTGTGGACTTGAAGCAAACGATGTCACAGGAACCAATGTCCAACTATAATTTTAATGTGCTCTCCATTGTGTTCTAACACCATAACCAACTTTATCAGATGAGCTTAATGCATATCCTCTTTGGCAATTGATCTATTTATCTATTTGAACACCTACCCATCAAACTAACTTTCCAATTTCCCTGTCCACCGTGATAGCTGATATCATAAGGTCAAAAGCAATGGAAACAGCCCCCTCTATGCTAAGCATGAAGTGCCTAAAAAGAAGTCTTTTCACATCATACATCATCAGCCACCTTATTGCCCTTTCATTTAGCCTGAATCTACCTCTTGAAGCCTCTTTGCATCCTCATTATCTCCCACTTTCCAAATAAATATTATGTTATCAGCAAAGCTGGAAGTATTACATTCAGACAAGTCATTGATCTGGACTGAGGATAACGGGCACCCCAGGATTGCTACCTGTATTAGCCAACTAATCACAACCTTTTTACTGAGAAGCACTCATTTATTTTGATAAAAGCAACATACATCAAAGTTGCTGGTGAACGCAGCAGGCCAGGCAGCATCTATAGGAAGAGGCGCAGTCGACGTTTCAGGCCGAGACCCTTCGTCAGGACTAACTGAAGGAAGAGTGAGTAAGGGATTTGAAAGCTGGAGGGGGAGGGGGAGATGCAAAATGATAGGAGAAGACAGGAGGGGGAGGGATGGAGCCGAGAGCTGGACAGGTGATAGGCAGAAGGGGATACGAGAGGATCATGGGACAGGAGGTCCAGGAAGAAAGACGGGGGGGGGGTGACCCAGAGGATGGGCAAGAGGTATATTCAGAGGGACAGAGGGAGAAAAAGGAGAGTGAGAGAAAGAATGTGTGCATTAAAAAGAGTAACAGATGGGGTACGAGGGGGAGGTGGGGCCTAGCGGAAGTTAGAGAAGTCAATGTTCATGCCATCAGGTTGGAGGCTACCCAGACGGAATATAAGGTGTTGTTCCTCCAACCTGAGTGTGGCTTCATCTTTACAGTAGAGGAGGCCGTGGATAGACATGTCAGAATGGGAATCCCATTCTGACATGTCTATCCACGGCCTCCTCTACTGTAAAGATGAAGCCACACTCAGGTTGGAGGAACAACACCTTATATTCCGTCTGGGTAGCCTCCAACCTGATGGCATGAATGGGAATGGGATTCCCATTCTGACATGTCTATCCACGGCCTCCTCTACTGTAAAGATGAAGCCACACTCAGGTTGGAGGAACAACACCTTATATTCCGTCTGGGTAGCCTCCAACCTGATGGCATGAACATTGACTTCTCTAACTTCCGCTAGGCCCCACCTCCCCCTCGTACCCCATCTGTTACTCTTTTTAATGCACACATTCTTTCTCTCACTCTCCTTTTTCTCCCTCTGTCCCTCTGAATATACCTCTTGCCCATCCTCTGGGTCACCCCCCCCCCCGTCTTTCTTCCTGGACCTCCTGTCCCATGATCCTCTCGTATCCCCTTCTGCCTATCACCTGTCCAGCTCTCGGCTCCATCCCTCCCCCTCCTGTCTTCTCCTATCATTTTGCATCTCCCCCTCCCCCTCCAGCTTTCAAATCCCTTACTCACTCTTCCTTCAGTTAGTCCTGACGAAGGGTCTCGGCCTGAAATGTCGACTGCGCCTCTTCCTATAGATGCTGCCTGGCCTGCTGCGTTCACCAGCAACTTTGATGTATGTTGCTTGAATTTCCAGCATCTGCAGAATTCCTGTTGTTTGCATTTATTTTGATACTTTGTTTCTTAACTGTTAGGTAATTCACAGCGCATTCTATGATTACTTCAATTCTATGTGTTCTGATGTTGTTCACCAATGTCCCTGAGCTTATGTGTGGGACCTTCTCAAAATCTAAATATGCAACATCCACGGGTTTCTCATCACCAACTGTACTTGACACATTCTCAACAAATGCTAATAGACTCTTCAAACAAAATTTCCCTTTCATAAATCGAAATTGGCTCTGTTTAGTGCTACTATTATTTTCTTATTGCCTTTTATCAGATGCTTTGGTAGAGGTTCCAGTATTGTCTCTGTTCTTTGATAGAGTCGTAGAGTCATGCATTATGGACTCATGCCCTTTGGCACAACTGTCCATACCAATCAAGATGCTAATCTAAGCTAGTCATACTTGCTCCCGTTCAACCCCGATTCCTCTAAACCAGGGGTTGGCAACCCCTCTTACGCTATGGAGCCTTATCATTAACTGAGAGGTCCGTGGACCCCAGGTTGGGAACCCCTGCTCTAAACCTTTCCAATCCAGGTAAAGTGTATGACCGTATGTGTTGTGTTTTGTACCCTGGTCCTGGAGGAATGTTGTCTCATTTGGCTGTATACATGTGTATGGTTCAATGACAATTAAATTTAACTTGAAGTTGAGATTAAAGTTCCTCAGTGTGAACATTAGCAATCATCTGCCTTGTCCAATCATGTTGACATCACGGCCAAGAAAGCTCGCCAGTTTTTTTGCTTTCTATGGGGGCTAAGGAAATTTGGTATTGTAATGTTTGGATCTATTTCTTTTAGAGCAGTGACCACGGTCTTCCAGCACTACATACTGATCTGCTATCCATGCATGCACTGCTGTCTACACATGTGTACTGTTCTCTTGCTCTCGTGTTGCATTGTGAATACACCAGTTAAAGCCATCTCCTGCCGCACGTGCTTTTATTTAATTGATATGTAGCTGTGCCCCGACAACAAATTAGTGGCAAGTACGAACCTAAACATCAGAAAATATCATGAGCTGCACCGACAGTTATGGGACGAAACAGTGAGAGTTAAGCAGCACGAGAAAGCCGAAGGACTTGTGAGTACCAGTGAAAAATGCGCTGAAGTTAAAGTGAAAATAACCCGATGATGGATTCAGTCGGGGAAGTTGATGAACTTGATAGTGCTAATGAAGGTTGGGAGTCGTATATTGAGAGGGTGGAATTGTATTGTAACGTGAACAACATGGAGGACCAAAAGAAAGCCTTTAGGCTTCAAAGTTTAATGGGCCCAAGGACGTATAGTCTCTTATGCCACTTAGCAGCCCCTGCAAATCTAGCAAGAAAGACGTTTGATGAAATTGTTACAAGTTTACAAAATCTCTTGAGCCCTAAACTGCAAGTAATAGCTGAGTGATTTTGATTTTACAAAAGGACCCAGTCAAATGATGAAAGGATTTCTGAATACATCACAGAACTCCACAAACTTTCGCAGTACTCTGACTTTAGATATGTATTTTCTGATGCATAAAGGGCAGGCTTGCATGTAGTATGCATGCACAAGGTGGATAACTTCCTTTTTGTGTATTGGAACTCTGTTCATGTGATGGCAAATCAAACACCTGCAATGCTGTTCATGAACAGGGATTTGAGATCCAGCACAGACCTCCTGAAACCAGACCTCTGGAGGAAAGTACAGAACGAACAGTTCAGCCAGTTGCCAAGTGAAGCAGCAAGGAGGTTCAAGATTGGACAGGAATTCCCAGCGTATGATTACCAAGAAGACAATGGACACCTGTGAGGATAGCTACAAGAACTGGACCACTGATATACACAGTGGCTGTTGGAGATCAGACATGAAGATGTCATGTGGATGCTCAACCGAAGAGCACACCTGAATCGAATATATCCAACAAGATGGACACATGACAGTAACTGGACTTACCTCACAGTGATGATGTCACTGACAGCAACGTGACACCGGAAACCGAGGACGTTGTCTGAGACAAGACACCTGCCAAACCGGATGCCACTCCACAGGTCCAGAGGCACAATCCTGAAAGAAACAGAGCGCCACCCGAAAGACTGAATCTTTAGAACTGTGAAGTTAGATACGGACTGTTATTGTGAAAGCTGATTTATTGAATGTTTTGTACATATACAGTTTTATGTTGCATTAATCTAAAGGGGGAAGAAGTGAGACAGCAATGACCTCCCCACCCCTTAGCACTACGTATGTTACCAGGTTCAGATATGGCCCAAGTGCGGAGTGAGAGACACTGAAGCAGGTCTATAGTTTAATGTGAACAGTGCTAAAGGGAAATTAAACAATAATGCTAGGCCAAATAGGGCCGTTAACTAAAGCTCTCAAATGGGAAATGAAGCCTACACTGTGGCTCTCTCTCTCCCTCATGTAAATACACCAGTTAAAGCCATATCCCCTGTACGTGCTTTTATTTAAGGTATTCAGGCACAATGGGTCTGCCCTTGTCAATCTTTACGAATTTTTATAAATGCTCCATAGAAAATATCCTATCTGCAGAAGAGCTTGGAACAGCTCCTGCTCTGCATGAAACTGCAGAATTGTGGATAAAACTCAGTGCATCACAGAAACCTCCATGGACTCTTGTCTATACTTCCCACTGCCTCAATGAGCAGCCAGCATAATAAGACGACACACTTCTCCCTAAACCAAATATTTTCCCTTCTCCCCACCCATTTTGGCAGAAGATATAAAAAAGTGAAAGCATATACCAACAGGCTCAAGGACAGCTGGGTATAAGGCTATGAAATGGTTCCCTAGCACAACAAGATGGACTCTTGTTTTCACAATCTACCTCATTATGATTTCATTGTTTACCTACACCGCATTTTCTCTGTAGCTGTTGGACTTCAATCTCCACTCAGTTTTATCTTGTTCTGCCTCAATACACTGTGTAATCATTTGATCTGTATGAATAGTATGCAAGACAAGCTTTTCACTGTATCTCTGTACGTGTGACAATAATAATCCAATTCCAATTTCAATTCTACTTCTTTCACCAGGAAAGACAAAATCATTGACCTCCCTGTTCTGTAAAATAATATGTATAAAGTATATAAACCTGCTGTTACTCTTTGTTACTGAAAAAATGTTATGTTTGTATATGTACATTACAAAATATCTTCACATGGGCAGTCAAGTAGCTCGATTTGTTTTGATAAATAACAGATGACTTTGCTCACATCCTTCCGTTTGTAGAACAAAAATGTTCCCATATTGGGATTGGAGAATTTCAACTAATATTTAAACAACAGGGATTTTCTTTGGAGAAATTCCAGCATTTCAATATCCACATTAGAATATATACAGTATACATTCAGCTGAATATATTAGAATTTACCCTGGATCTAGGATTTAATATCTGTTTGCACAATTAAACCAGCTGGAATAATATAGTAAGTAAGTTATTTTGCCAATATCTTAGGCAAAGTGTGAAAGTATTGGAAGTGATTTAACTAATGATTTAGTGGAGACCAACAAATCATTAGCTGGCCAGAGTTATAAACCTCAACTTTACTTCATTTGTGTAATTTCATGAGAATGCTGCAGGCATCAAATCATCCCTAGTGTCAAACAATGGTAACGAAATTATTGCTGGAACTCTGTATCTTGAGTGATGTTTCACAATGGCACTATTAACAATATATTACACAAATAAAGAAGCTTCATTTGATTTTTATAGATGCTGAACTCTCACTTTAGGTTATCTGGTACTATGCAGGAGATATGTTCCCTTTGTTTCGCCTAATGCCTCTCCAAATTTTCTGGTACTGTACAGTAACCTGTTTTCTCATTTTCGAGGTCCTGATAACAGGTCCTTGACCTGAAACTTTACTGTTTCTCTTTCCACAAAAGCTCCCTGACTTGCTGAGTATTTCTAGTATTTTCTGTTCTTATTTTGGATTTCCAACATCTGCAGTTTTATCTTGATTTTCATTTAACATACACTCAAAGGCCACTTTATTAGGTACACCTATACACCTGCTTGTTAATGGAAATATCTAATCAGCTAATCATGTTGCAGCAACTCAACACATTAAAACATGTAGGGCATGTTCAAGTGGTCCTGTTGTGGTTCAGACAAACATCAGAATGGGGAAGAAATGTGATCTCAATGACTTTGACTGTGAAATGATTGTTGGTGCCAGACAGGATGGTTTAAGTATCTCAGAAACTGCTGATCTCCCGCAATTTTCATGCACAACACTCTCCAGAGTTCACAGAGAATAGTGAGAGAGACAAAAATATCCAGTGAGCAGCAGTTCTGTGGACAAAAATGTTTTGTTAATTGGAGAGGCCATATCCTGGTCCTACTGACAGGAAGGTGACATTAAGTCAAATATCTATATAATACAACAGTGGTGTGCAGAAGAGCATCTCTGAATGTACTACTTGTCAAACCTTGAAGTGGATGGACTATAGCAGCAGAAGGCCACGAATATACATTCAGTGTATGTCTTAGCAGACTTAAAGGTCCAAATGTCCCCAGGGTCTGATGAGATTTATCCCAGCTGATTTGAGGTACAAATTGCAAGTAGTTTGCCAGAAATGTCACATCTTCCTGGGCCACACAGGAACTTTCAGGTGACTGCAGAACTGTGAAATGCTGAAGGAATTTGACAGGTCTGAGATCTATAGAGGGAAATTAACAATTGACGAGTCAAGTTGAGACCTTTTATCAACTCCTCCAATATTCTGTGTTTGTTGATAAAATGTCTTGCGTCCAATTGAACATGGTACCTTTACTTAAGAAGGCAAGCAGGGATAATCCAGTTAATTGCAGTGAGTCTAAAAACAGTGGTAGGGAAGCTACAGAAGAAAATCTAATTGGTAGGATTAATCTGCACATAGAATTACATGACTTAACCAATGATAGTGTGGTTTTGTTAAGGCGAGATCCTCAGAAGCAGAATCAGAATCATGTTTAATATCATTGGCATATGTCATAAAATATGTTGTTTTGTGGCAGCAGTGCGTTGCAATGAAAAATAAAAAAATCTATAAGTTACATTATAAAATTAAGTACAGTATAAAATTAGAGTATAAAATTTGTAAAAAGAGCAAAGAAAAAGGAAAAAAAACAGAGAGATAGTGTACATGGGTTTATTTATTCAGAAGTCTGATGGCAGTGAGGAGGAAGCTGTTCCTAAAACGTTGAGTGTGTTTCTTCAGACTCCTGTATCGCTTCCTTGATGGTAGCATTGAGCACATCAACATGAAAGGCAGTATCTATTATCAGAGATTGCCACTACCCAGGCCTTGCTCTTTTCTTGCTGCTGACATTGGCTAGAAGGTACAAGAGCCTCAGGACTCACACCACCAAGTTAAAGAACAGTTACTACCCCTCAACCATCAGGCTCTTGAACAAAAAGGGGATAAGTACACTCAATTGCCCTGTTGAGATGCTCCCACCACCATGGATCTTACTTTAAGGACTCTTTATCTCATGTTCTCATTATTTATTGCAATTTATTTATATTTGCATTTGTACAGTTCATTGCCTTCTGCACTCTGGTAAATCTTTTACTGATCCTGTTATTGTTAGTATCCTATAGATTTGCTGAGTATGCCCACAAGAAAATGAATTTCAGGGTTGTATATGGTGACATATATGTACTTGGATAATAAAATCTACTTTGTATTTTGAACCTGGAACTTTGAAAAGAGTGCATGTTTTAGGTGATGGAGTCTCTAATGGCAGATGCCACCTTTCTGAGGCACCACATTTTGAAGATGTCCTTGATGCTGTGGAGGCTAGTGCTCATAATTGAACTGGCTCAGTTTGCAGCTTTCAGAAACTGTTTCCAGTCCTCTGCAGTGGCTGCTGCATACCAGGTGCTGATGTAACCAATTGGAATGCTCTCCATGGTACATCTGTCGAAATTTGCGAGAGTCTTTTGTGACATACTAAGTCACCTCAAACTCCTAATGAAATGTATCTGCTGTTACGCCTCCTTTGTAAGTGCATCAATATATTGGGCCCAGGGTAGATCTTCAGAGATGTTGACACTCAGGAACTTGAAGTTACGCATCCTTTCCACTGCTGTTCCGTCAATCAGGACTGGTGTGTGATGCCTCAGCATCCCCTTTCTGAAGTCCACAATCAATTTCTTGGGTCTTATTGACATTGATTGCAAAGTTGTTGTTTCAATCATCTGATCTATCTCACTCCTGTAGTACTCTTGGTCACCACCTAAATTCTGCCGACATTAGTTGCATCATCAGCAAACTTACGGATGGCATTTGAGTTTTGCCTAGCCACACTGTTGTCGGTCTATAGAGGGTAGAGCAGTGGGCTAAGCACATATCACTGAAGTGCACCAATGTTGATCGTTGGCAAGGAGGAGATGTTATTTCCAATTGGCACAGACTGTGCTCTCCTGATGAGCAAGTCAAGCATCCAGTTGCAGGGGGAGTTACAGAGGCCCAGGCTTTGGAGCTTATTAATTAGAACTGTTGAACACTGAGCTGTAATCAATAAACAGCAGCCTGACATAGATATTGCTATTGGCCAGGTGATCTAAGGTCGAGTGGAGAGTGAGTGAGATTTCATCTGCTGTACACCTATTGTGAAATAGGAAAATTACAGCTGATCCAGGTCCTTGCTTAGACAGGAGTTGATTCTAACCATGACCTACCTCTGAAAGTAGATCTGAGTGCTTCTGGGTGATAGGCGTCAGGAAGTTCATGCTGCTCTTCTTGGGCATTGGTATGATTGTCATGCTTTTGAATTTGAAGAAGGTGGGAAACTGCAGCAGTGAGAGATTGAAGATGAACTTGAAAACTTCTGCCAATTGGTTGGCTCAGGTTTTCAGAGCACTATCAGGTACACCATCAGGGCCTGATGCCTTGTAAGGGTTCACCCTCTTGAAAGCTGCTCAAACACTGCCCTTTGAGACAGATCACACAGACAAGGATTCACACACATGTAGTTTTATTCTCCATTTCAAACATGCATCAAAGGCATTTAGCTCATCTGGGAATGAAGCATCCCAGCCATTCATGCTGCTAGATTTCACCTTGTAGGATGTAATGGCCTGCAAACCCAGTCAGAGCCTACTTGCATCCGATTCCATCTCTAACTTCAATTGAAAATGTATTTTTGCTCTTAAACTAACCTTCTATAAGTCATACCTGGACTTCTCATAAAGTTCTGGCTCATCTGTCTTGAATGCCACAGTTCAAGCCCTCCAAGAACCAAGAATGTCCTGGTTTATCCATAGCTTTAGGTTAGGCTAAAGGCAAACACCCATCCACAGGGTCTTGATAAAGTCAGTGACAACTGTGGTGGTGTGTTCATTCGGATCCGAAGATAAATTCCTAAATATTTGTCCAGTCCACCTACTCAAAGCAGTCCTATAAGTGTTCCTCCACCTCTCTTAATCATTCCTTCTTGGTCCTCACCACCGGTGCTGTTTCAGTAATCTGATGTGCTTTTTCAAGGAGGTGACTGAGCATGCTGATGAGAGTGGAGCAGTTGACTTAAATCTACACGGACTTCATCAAAGACTAGTAAGGCTAGAACATGCAGACTGCAGATGAGATCCCTGGTAGGACAAATGTTCTGTTTTCATGCTATGTGTCTCTAACAGTCAGAATCTGTAACTGAAGGTGAGGATTACCTGAGTCATTGGCTTTGTGTCTGTTACAAATTCCTCACTCTGACCACTTATTCTATCTGTGTTCCCACGTTTCTTTGTAACTTTGACACTTTATTCAAGCATGAGAGGACATTCTGATTCACATTTACTCTATGGAAAAGACAATCCACTTCCCATCTGTCAGCAGCTCCTGTTTCTGCCCAGACCCCAGCCTTACATTGTTGAATTGTTGACAATTCTTTCATTATCTGACTATTCTGTTGTTTCCCAAGTTTTTTTCTCTTTTCCCATACTTCTTATAAGTTAAATATTCAAAAATACTGCTGTTTGACTTCAGTCCCATAGAGAATCTCAATAAACTGCAATATTCTTGTAAACATCTTGCAATACAGAATACATTAGGCAAAGGGAATTCCCTTGCTGAAGGCAACTTGGATTTAGTGTGCAATGGAACGTGACCATTTAGCTCTTGATAACCAGGTATTTCATCTATTCCAGCAGCAGTATGATCTTCCAGTGTGACACAAATTGACATTTCCCAAAGATCCACTGCTGACGAAGAAAGGTTCAAAGGAAATTTATTATCAAAGTACACATATATCATCATATATTACCCAGAGATACATTTTTTAAATATCCCAATATTGAATACTTCCTCACATAATATTCAGCAGATAAACAAAGGAAATGTTTATAGTTTTGTATGAAACACTGTACAATGCCCACCATCACAGGCTAACAAGACAGCAAGTAAATACATTGGGTGACCTTTGCAAGGGGATTTTATGAGTATGTAGGAATCTTTGGACAGAGCAGGGTTCAGGGTTCCTAATTTGGAAACGCTTGGATGTAGGGATCACCAGTAAATTTAGAAATTGTCTGCACACCCATAGGAAAGATGACTAAGCTGATCAGCACTAATCTGAGCTCAAGCAATTTGGGAAACCAGTTGAAAGAGTGGTTATAAGTCATGTCAATGGATGTATTTGGGGTCTACATCTATACTCGATTGAGTAAGGTCAACTGGCTCTGTTATTGAATAGACACAATAGCCCTAAAGCTTCATTGTCATTTTATTCACTGTCTAGTTTCAGTTTTGTTTTTAAACTGAATTCAAGTTCAAAAATTGCATAAACATTTTAAGTGGATCCATCATCCTTATTTACTTGTCCAGCTCTCCACAGGGTTGATCGGGTAATATAATCCTTACCATACTATATCCAGGTAGCTGTGTGTTCAGGCATAATAGCAAGATATAGATTAGGTCAAAAATTGGTGGAGCATTGGCAGATGAATTTTAATCTTGGCAGGTGATACATTTTATACAGTAACTAGCAGAGAGAGTTAAGGAATGTTGATGAACAGGGAGATGTAGGGATCCAACTCCATGAAAGGAGCAACACTCTTCAATAGAGCAGTGAAGAAGGCATATGGCAAACTTGTCTTCAGGGATCAGTGCATAGTGTTTATTAGACAGCTAGTACCTTCTCCCTAGGGTAAAAAAATTCTAATACTAGAGGGTATGTATTTAAGGTGAAAGTGAGTCAGTCAAAGGAGATGTGCAGGGCAAGTTTTCTTTTAACAATGAGTATTTGGTACCTCCGTTTGGTGATGGAAGCAATTAGAGTCTTAGAACACTACAACACAGAAACAGACCCTTCAGCCCATCTGGTCTGTGTCAAATCATTAATCTGTCTAGTCCGATTAAACTGCACCTGGACCATAGCCCTCCATCCTCCTACCATCCACTTAGGAGGATGTGATGTTGAAATCAACCCTACAGCCAGCACTTGTGCTGGCAGCTCATTCCACACACTCACTACTCTCTGAGTGTACAAATTTCCCCTCATGTTACCCTTAAACATTTCACCTTTCATCTGTAACTCTTGACCTCTAGTTCTGGTCTCACTCTCCTCTAGTGGAATAAAGCTTGCTTGCATTTACCTTATCTATACACCTCATAATTTTGTATAATTTCCCCTCAGTTTGCTACGGAATAAGGTCCTAACCTGTTCTACTATTCCCTATAATTCAGGTCCTTGAGACCTGGCAACATCCTTGTAAATTTTCTCTGCACTCTTTCAATCTTTCCTTTAGGAGGTGACTGAAACTGGACAATACTCTAAATTAGGACTCATCAATGTCTTACCTTACACAACTTCAGTTTTATCCCAAATCCTGTACTCAATACATTGATTTATGAAGGTTAATGTGCAAAGCTTTCTTTGTGACTCTATCTACCTGTGATGCCACTTTCAAGGAATTATGGATCTGTACTCTCAGATTTTTCAGTTCCACTGCCCTCCTCAGTGCCCTACCGCACACCATGCAAGACCTACACCAGCTGGTCTTCCCATACTGCAACAACTCACACTTAAATGCCAACTGCCATCTTTCAGCCTATGTTTCCAGCTGGTCCAGATCCTGCAGCAAGCTTTGATAGTCTTCCTCGCTGTCCACTCCACCCTCACTCTTGGTGTCATCCACAAATTTGCTGATCTAATTTACCACATTATCATCCAGATTGATGACAAATAACAACAGACCCAGTACTATCCCTGAGGTACATTGCTGGTCACAAGTCTACAGTCAGAGATGCAACAAACTACAATCTCCTGCAAAGTCAATTTCTAAACCAATTTACTACCTCATCTTGAATGCCATTTAGAGGCATACAAGAGGTTCTTAGACAGATACCTGAATGTGTAGAGAATACAGGGCAATGGATATTATGTGGGCACTACTTTAATTAGTTTGACACAACATCGTGGGCCAGAAGGCCTTCTTGTGTACTGTACTTTTCTATTTTTTTGTGTTCTCTAGTTAAGATATTATGTTGCAGCTTTACAAAACATTGGTTAGGCTGCATATGGAGTATTGCGTGCATTTCTGACCTCCATGCTATAGAAAGGATGTTGATGCACTGAAGGGATTTACTGGGATGTTACCTGGGTGGGAGGAGTGCTGAGTGATTGAACAGTCTCAGACGGTCAATCCTGGATCAAAGGAATCTGTGGGGTAAATGAATGGAAGGATGCAATCCTAATGTGGGTAAATGGGATTAGTATAAACAGGCAGAAAGGTCGGCATGTACATGGTGGGCTGAAGAACCTGTACAATTCTAGTAACATCAAGAGCAATTCTGTGCATTCAATGGTCTTGATGAAGGGTGTCAGCCCAAAATGTCGACTTTATTCCTTTCCATAAATACTGCCTGTTCCTCCAGAATTTTGTGACTGTTACTCTGTGCGTTCAATAGGCGAATTATTGATATAAGGAACAAACTATTATTTAAGGATGTTTTAATTTGTTTTATTTTAAATTAATGATGTATTGATGAAATAATGTTTAAGCTTGAATAAATCATCTCTTACTTTTCCATTCATGGTAAGGAGAGCATTCAAATTGAGACAAGAAAGTGTAAGGGCTACTGTGAAAATTATCTAGAAGGTTTTTTTTTAAGCTGGTGATGTTGCCCTATAATGTTGATGACTCAAAAGCTGGCAAATTTAAGTTCTTCCTCACAAGTCTGATTTTAAAAAAATAATTTTGTGTTGAAGGTTATTAAAGGTCTGATAGTCAACCCTAAAATATTGTGATCTAAGTTAATGCACTTCAATAGCGATGCCAAGGTTTCAAGTGATCTTAGTCTTGTGTCAAGGAAATCTCTGCATGCCAAGATTGAAATGAGTTTAGCAGTCTCCACCTAAATTAGTAATGCAACACTCACCTAAATTAATTACACTAAATTGTCAATCAGAAACAAACAGAGCATAACAACAATGGATTTGGGAAATGAAAATGTCATATTAGTTTGAGAATGATTAACTATGAAATATTACCTGTCTTCTCCCAATAACCTTTGATTCTATTACTAATCAAGAACCAACCACCTCTGCTTTAAAAACACCCATAACCATCTGTAGCAATGAAATCTACTACCACCTGCCTAAAGAAATTCCTTCTCATCTCTGTTCTAAATGGATGTCTCTCTATTCTGAGACTGTACTCCCTGGTCTTAGGCTCCTCTACCTTAGGAAACATCCTCTCCACATCCACTCTATCTAAGCCTCTCGACATTCAATAGGTTTCAATGAGATAGATCATGAGACCAGAAGACATAGAAGCAGAATTAAGCTATTCAGCCCTTCGAGTCTAGTCCACCATTTCATCACGGCTAATCCCAGGTCTCTTTCAACCCCATACACCTGCCCTTTCACCATATTCCTTGATGTACTGACTAATCAGGAATCTATCAAGTTTCACTTTAAATATACCCACGGACTTGGCCTCCACTGCAGTCTGTGGAAGTGCATTCCACAGATTCACTACTCTTTGGCTAAAAAAAATTCTTCCTTTACTTCTGTTCTAAAAGTTCACCCTCAATTTTGAGGCTGTGCCCTGTAGTTCTGGATACTCCCATGAGAGGAAGCGTTCTCTCCACATCCACCTTACCCAGTCCTTTCAACATTCGGTAGGTTTCAATGAGATCCTCAGGCATTCTTCTAAATTCCAGTGAATAAAGGCCAGGTACTCGTCATATGTTAACCCCTTCATTCCCAGAATCATCATCGGGAACCTCCTCCGGACATACTCTAATGACACTTATTTTCTGAGATAAGTGTCCCAAAACTATTGACAATACTCTAAGTATGGCCTGACTAGTGTCTAATGTAACCGGGTGACCATTGGATCTTATTCAGTATCGTTAAAAATGTACTTAGGCATCCGGGTAATGCTAGAATAGTTGCCTGTGCCTTTAAGGGAGACGGTGATGTCATTATGCACGCACGGGATAGTGGGGAGACCATTTTGCTTTCTGCTGAAGACATGGTAGGGCGTTGGAATCGAGTTCCTCCCGAGGCTGGGCATGGTGAGGAAAGGTGAGCATTAATTGACAAAATCGATGTGAATTCATTTATGCTTGTTGGCAGATCGAGAATATCAGTAATTTGACATGTTTTACATGTGGATGCTTTAGATTTCCACAAGTGAAGAAATCAGTGCTGGGTTGCATGGCTTATACCAAGTTCCTCACCATCCAAGTAGGTCAGTCCTCCTGTAATTTAACTACCAGGCAATACCTTGTAAAACTTGTGCCAAAGTGTACCTTTTGGCTAACTTTATTGTATGGGGACTGATTGTGCATGTAACTGCGTAATGTGAATGTTTAGTCTCTGTTCGGAAGTTCAGCACGTGTGTACGTCTTAGATGAGATGTATTCGCTTACATTTTTCGCTGTTATGTATAAGATGCAGGGTGGGTGGGATTCTAATGTTGTTTGTATTGTGTTCCTTCAGGATTACTACTACCGTATTTGTACCGTATTAGTTCTGGTATTTTTTATACTGCATACGCAATTCTGTCCATACACAAGGGCGTGAATCGGAAGCTAAACTGAGATTGTAATGGCAAGAACTGGTTGTAAATTTGTTCGTTTTGTTTCGCGATCCTCTTCTGGCACTTAAACATCGAAAACTGATAAAAGAATTAAAACCCGAAAAAGTTTTTGTTGTCCTGAGTGTGTACTTTTTCCCCAGGCTACACTTATAAAGCTTCAGCATTATCTCCTTGTTTTTTATATCCCTGTTTAGATAATTGAACACAGAACATAGAACACAGAGTAGCACAGCACAGTACAGGACCTTTCGCCCACAATGTTGTTCCGACCCTTAAACCCTGCCTGCCATATAACCCCCCACCTTAAATTCCTCCATATACCTGTCTGCACTATTGTTCCTTTTACCAAATGCATTGTCATCCATTTCCCAGGACTAAATTCCAGCTACCACTTTCTGCCCATTCTTCCAATTTGTCTAAGTCCTGTTGCGATCGCATAGTTTCCTCAGAACTACCTTTCCATCCCCCTGCCTTTGTGCCATCTGCAAAATTTGCCACAAAGCCATCATTTCCACTATCTAAATCACTGACAATATGAAAAGTAGCAGTTCTGATATTGACCTCTGAGGAAAACCACTAGTCTCTGGCAGCCAACCAGAAAAGGTCGTACACCTAGTGTCTTCCACAGTAAAGACTGAAGCAAAGTACTTATTAAGCTCATCTGCCATTTCTTTGTCCCCCATTACTACCTCACCAGCATCGTTTTCCAGTGGTCCAATATAAACTCTCACTTCCCTTTTACTCTTTATATAACTAAAAAAACATTTATTACCCTGCTTTATATTATCAGCTCATTTGCCCTCTATTTCATCTTTTCCCTTTTTATAGCTTTTTTAGTTGTCTTTTGTTGAATTTTAAAAGCTTCCGAATCATCCAACTTCCCACTCATTTTTTGCTACCTTATATGCCCTTTCCTTGGCTTTTATACAGTCCTTAACTTCCCTTGCCAGCCACAGTTGCCTCGCCTTTCCATTGGAGAACTTCTTCTTCTATGGGACCTTGTGAACTATTCCCAGAAACTTCAGTCACTTCTGTTCTACCGTCATCCCCACCAGTATCACTATCCAGTCCACCTAGGCAAGCTCCTCTGTAATTTCCTTTATTCCATTGTGATACTGATACATGTATCTTACGCTTCTCCCTCTCAAACTGCAGTATGAATTCAATCATATTATGACCACTGCCTCCAGAGGGTTTCTTTACGTTAAGCTGGGTTATTACACAACACCCAATCTAAGATAGCCTTTCCCTGAGTAGGCTCAAGCCCAAGCTGCTCTAAAAAGCCACCACAGAGACACTCAACAAATTCCCTCTCTTGCAATCCCTCCTCATTCCTCTAAACGCTGAGATTTATTTCATTTAAGTGCTTTGTTTATACAGAAAACTAGAACTGTACATAGTCATCATAAATTGAAAAGATGAGCTGCACGTTGCACAGACGTCTTTGGTACGATACATTTTCTCTTGTCGCAGTTCAGATGCTGTTCCCTAAGGATTGAGCCTCAATAAGTGTCTTCTACTTTTATTACCTGCTTCATGTTTTGGCAGAAAAGACAAACAAGGGACATCATGCTTTGCTTCACTCTGAAATAAATCTAATTACCTTGTCTTTTAGTTACCACATATTATTACATACTTACATGTATCTGTACATTTACCATTCCTAAACAATATGAAATATTAAAGTGATTCAAACATTTTTGAAGATTCAAATAATCTTTCAGAGATTCTAGATTCTTTGAACACATTCATTACTATCACACCAAATATCCGAGGTTTTAACCCTATCTACTTTTTCTCCTTGTCAAGTTACAAGAAAAAGTTGGGCTGAAAGGCCTGTTCTTCTCAAAAACTTTCTTTCTAATGTTATCACTCACTGATGGTATTTTATCTAAGCTTTTAATTTGGTTAACTCATTGGCAAAATATCTGATGAAGTTACAATATCATGATGATATCAGCAACATATTTAATATATAGTGATTAAGTTGAGCTTGATATTGCACCTGCCACATCAATCCAAAAACCTCTTCGGATGTACAAAAGAAGCAGTGTAATTACAGAGATTTCATCAGAATTCAGGTACTGCGGACCGCCCACGTCCTGTCCTTCACGTTCCTCAGAGACATCACCTCACACTTCAAGCAAATCAGCAAGAGGATATCATTTAAAGGATTCCCATTGTTCAATCAATGTGTTGCTGTCAGCATCTGTCAGCCTCAGTTCAGACTTATCATCATATGGACGTCTCACAACCTACAGCATTGATACACCCAGCAATCCGTGCCACTGTGATGAACCGTTGCCTCACAGCAGTGCTGGGCCAATTGCTGCCCTCAGTTTGTGTCAACAAACATGGTAGAATGGCCAGATATATTAAAAATATGGGTCTCATTTTTCCACCTTCTCACCAGTTGCTTTGTGAGAGGGTTGTTAGGTCTCTGTCAGCTTTGCATGCTTCATAACCGTAATGAGGGCGACGCAGCAACGGCTGCAGACAGCTGCCATCAGGAACAGCTCTGGTAATTTTTTTTTCTTACACATGTCTGCACCACAATAATTTAACTGAGCTTCTTTTCCCAACATCCTGATTTGTTGCTGACATCCACTTGGGTACTGCTGTGAGTAGCTTGAATATTCCACAACAAAAAAATTAGTACCCACATTCTCAAGTGTAATAGAATAGGTGTCTGTATACTTATGCTAGTCAGGTGCCCAGGAGATCGTCCAAATCTCTTGAGCAATTACCTGATTCACATTGTGCTCGGAGAGGAGTGTGTGAGGTGATGTCTCCAAGGAATGTAAAGGACAGGATGTCGAGAACTTCAGAAGAAATCTCATTAATTACACTGCTTTTTTATTACACCACACACCCAAGGAGTATTTTGGATTGATGTGAACATTGAACATCGCACAGTACAGCACTTTGGCCCACGATGTTGTGCTGACTGTTTAGCAATCTTAGTGAAGCCCATCTCAAACACTTTACATTAGATATGTTGTTGATATCATCGAAGGTCTTAGCTTGCATCTTCAATAGCCACAGAAATAGGTGCTGCAAAACAGATAACGTCAATAGATGTGTGACTGAAATCAGAAAACATGTCAGATGTGACTGTGCATTGTGCCTGGAAGTACCTGAATCAATTTCGTGATGGGCAATAATTGACCAAGAAATGATTAGTATCATAGTGTAATATATCCAAAGTGTATTGTGTGTATTTAAAACAGTGCACAAAGTAATCTAATTTCTGAAGCAGGCTTATGAATTGATTCATGCACAACTGCAGTCTTTTTCATCTGGCCCGTGTACAAATTATTAGAATATAGAACATAGAACAATTCTGTACAGTTTAAGCCCTTCAGCCCATGATGCTGTACTGATCTTTTAAGATTAATCTAACCCTTTCTATTTGCATGGGCCTCATTTTTCTTTATCCATATGCCTACCTAAGAGTATCTTAAATCTCCGTAATGTAAACAAGAGAAAACCTGCATTTGCTGGAAATCAAAGCAGCACACAAAAAGTGCTGGAGGAACTCAGCAGGCCAGGCAAAAAGTACAGTCGATGTTTTTGGGCCAAAGATTTAAAAGGTGGGGGGAGGGGAGGGAGAAACACAAGGTGATAGCTGAAACCTGGAGGGGAGGGTGAAGTAAAGAGCTGGGAAGTTGATTGGTAAAAGAGATACAGGGCTGGAGAAGGGGGAGTCTGATAGGACAGGACAGAAGACCATGGAAGAAAGAACGGGGGAGGACCACCAGAGGTAGGTGATGGACAGGCGAGGAGATAAGGTGAGAGAGGGAAAAAAGGATGGGGAATGGTGAAGTGGTGGGGGGGGGGGAACATTACTGGAAGTTTGAGAAATCGATGTTTATGCCATCAGGTTGGAGTCTACCCAGATGGAATATAAGGTGTTGTTCCTCCACCTGACTACCTCATCGTGGCAGTAGAGGAGGCCATGGATTGACATATTGGAAAGGGAACGGGAAGTGGAATTAAAATAGGTGGCCATTGGGAGATCCTACTTCGTTGGGCAGACGGAGCGTAGGTGCTTGGCGAAGCGGTCTCCCAATCTACAATAGGTCTCACCCATATACAAGAGGCCACACCGGGAGTACTGGACGCAGTATTTGATCCCAACAGACCCACAGGTGAAGTGTGGCCTCACCTGGAAGGACTGTTTAGGGTCCTGAATGGTAGTGGGGGAGGAGATGTAGGGGCAGGTGTAGCACTCGTTCCACTTGCAAGGATAAGTAGGGAGGGAAGGATGGACAAGGGAGTTACATAGGGAGTGATCCCTGTGGAAAGCAGGAAGTGGAGGGAGGAGGGAAAGGCATACTTGGTGGAGGGATCCAGTTGGAGATGGCGGAAGTATGTATCTGTCTCTACCACAACCTCTGGCACTGTGTTCCTTACACTTACCACCCTCAATGTAAAAAATATATTTCTGACAACTCCCCCACACTTTCTGCCAATCATCATAAAATTATCACTCTTGTGTTAGCTATTTCTGCCCTGAGAAAAAGGCACTGGCTTTCCACTCTATTTATGCCATTTATCACATAATATTTCTCTATCAAGTCACTTCTCATCCATCTTTACCTGCACTGTGACGGATTTCCCTCAGAGCAAACCTCACATATTAGAGCACTCAGACTTAGGCTGCTGCCTTTTTTAATATTATAGCTTAGCATTAATATTTTAATTCAGAAAAGCATTCCTGTGTCATAAAGAGGTATGAGCTCATTGATTCTTATTGTTCTTTTGACAATGCAAGAGAAAACACAATTTCAGATAACTTTTAAGAAAAGTTTGTAAATGGCATGATTGTAAATGGCATGATTCTTAAACATCCAGGAATACTGGTGATGTGCTTTCAGATGGTCAAATGGAGAAGTCGATAGTTCAGCTAGAAGGCTACTTTTATTATCAAACCGAGGCTATACCACCTCCCTCTAATACTATGGCCATATGGTGAGAGCCTCCGGCAGTAAGTAGGCAGATGCCATTCTTAGAACATAGAATATACTACATACAGCACAGCACAGGCCTCCAATGAGCCAGCGCTCATCAGGGGATCAGAGTTGGAGCGTGTCAGTAACTTTAAATTCCTCAGTGTTATCATATCAGAGCCCAGCACATAATATTATAGCTTAACATTAATAATTTTATTCAGAAAAGCCTATGACATTCCTATGTCATAAAAAGGTGCAATAATGAAGAAAGGGTGTCAGTGCGTCCACTTCCTAAGATACTTAGGAAGATTTGCCATGACATCTAAAAAATTGACAAACTTTTATAGATATGTAGTGGGAAGTATATTGACCGGCTGCATCACAGCCTAGTATGGAAAAAAACAAATCCCTTGAATGGAAAATCCTACTAAAAGTAATGGATCAAGCCCAGTCGATCATGTGTAAAGCACCCCCCCCCCCACCACCACCACTGAGCACATGCACACAGAACATTGTTGCAGGAAAGCAGCATCCATCAACAGGGACCCCCCCACCCCCTTCCACATCATGCTGTCTTCTGGCTGCTGCCTTCAAGAAAAAGGTGCAGGATCCTCAGAACTCTCACCACCAGGTTCAGAAACCATCAGGCTTTTGATAACTTCCCTTGCCCCATCACTGAACTGTTCACACAAACTATGGACTCACTTTTTAGGACTCTTCATCACATGTTTTTGATATTTATTACTTATTTGGTTTTTATTATTATTTGTTTTTTCTTAGCTCAAGTTGGTAAAACCTGAGGCACAGACATAGCCAAGCACGTTATTTCTCAATTGCTAGGAAATTTGGACTATTCTAGTGGTGTTTAGTATTGCGGCTTTCTGAAGATCTACATAAATATTTCTGTGAAGCACTAATTGTTTAATGTTATTGTATAGTGCCATTGGGATGATACGAGTTGTAGATATTACTATCGAGACAATGTATACACTGTTCACATTCCATAGCCTTTCAATTTCCTCTTTTAATTCAGCATATTTCTGGCGTTTTTTCACATATTGATTTCTGTAAGTTATGTGCGTTTGGAGTTGCTATATCTATTAAGTAAATTGTTCTTGCTTGTTTATCCTGTATTATTTTATCCAATCATTATGGATTGCCCTATCTGTAACAATGGATGAATCATAATATAATTTGTGGGATTCTGACTCTGAAACTGGATCAGGGTTGTATTTACAGTAAGGTATGATAGGTATGATAGTAAGGTATTTTAAACCAAGATTTTGGTGAATGATGTTTGCCACTTGATTGTGCCTGTGTAAATAATCAGATTGTGTTAAACTGCTACAGGATCCTGTTTTGTGTTGGATTGTTTCTGGCTTCTCTTGGCATTTTAGAAACATAGAAACATAGAAAATAGGTGCAGGAGTAGGCCATTCGGCCCTTCGAGCCTGCACCGCCATTTATTATGATCATGGCTGATCATCCAACTCAGAACCCTGCCCCAGCCTTCCCTCCATACCCCCTGACCCCCGTAGCCACAAGGGCCATATCTAACTCCCTCTTAAATATAGCCAATGAACTGGCCTCAACTGTTTCCTGTGGCAGAGAATTCCACAGATTCACCACTCTCTGTGTGAAGAAGTTTTTCCTAATCTCGGTCCTAAAAGGCTTCCCCTCTATCCTCAAACTGTGGCCCCTCGTTCTGGACTTCCCCAACATCAGGAACAATCTTCCTGCATCTAGCCTGTCCAATCCCTTTAGGATCTTATACGTTTCAATCAGATCCCCCCTCAATCTTCTAAATTCCAACGAGTACAAGCCCAGTTCATCCAGTCTTTCTTCATATGAAAGTCCTGCCATCCCAGGAATCAATCTGGTGAACCTTCTTTGTACTCCCTCTATGGCAAGGATGTCTTTCCTCAGAATAGGGGACCAAAACTGCACACAATACTCCAGGTGTGGTCTCACCAAGGCCTTGTACAACTGCAGTAGTACCTCCCTGCTCCTGTACTCGAATCCTCTTGCTATAAATGCCAGAATACCATTCGCCTTTTTCACCGCCTGCTGTACCTGCATGCCCACTTTCAATGACTGGTGTATAATGACACCCAGGTCTCGTTGCACCTCCCCTTTTCCTAATCGGCCACCATTCAGATAATAATCTGTTTTCCTATTTTTGCCACCAAAGTGGATAACTTCATATTTATCCACATTAAATTGCATCTGCCATGAATTTGCCCACTCACCCAACCTATCCAAGTCACCCTGCATCCTCTTAGCATCCTCCTCGCATCCTCCTCACAGCTAACATTGCCACCCAGCTTCGTGTCATCCGCAAACTTGGAGATGCTGCATTTACTTCCCTCATCCAAGTCATTAATATATATTGTAAACAACTGGGGTCCCAGCACTGAGCCTTGCGGTACCCCACTAGTCACCGCCTGCCATTCTGAAAAGGTCCCGTTTATTCCCACTCTTTGCTTCCTGTCTGCTAACCAATTCTCCACCCACACCAATACCTTACCCCCAATACCGTGTGCTTTAAGTTTGCACACTAATCTCCTGTGTGGGACCTTGTCAAAAGCCTTTTGAAAATCCAAATATACCACATCCACTGGTTCTCCCCTATCCACTCTACTAGTTACATCCTCAAAAAATTCTATGAGATTTGTCAGACATGATTTTCCTTTCACAAATCCATGCTGACTTTGTCCGATGATTTCACCGCTTTCCAAATGTGCTGTTATCACATCCTTGATAACTGACTCCAGCAGTTTCCCCACCACCGACGTTAGGCTAACCGGTCTATAATTCCCCAGTTTCTCTCTCCCTCCTTTTTTAAAAAGTGGAGTTACATTAGCCACCCTCCAATCCTCAGGAACTAGTCTAGAATCTAACGAGTTTTGAAAAATTATCACTAATGCATCCACTATTTCTTGGGCTACTTCCTTAAGCACTCTAGGATGCAGACCATCTGGCCCTGGGGATTTATCTGCCTTCAATCCCTTCAATTTACCTAACACCACTTCCCTACTAACATGTATTTCGCTCAGTTCCTTCATCTCACTGGACCCTCTGTCCCCTACTATTTCTGGAAGATTATTTATGTCCTCCTTAGTGAAGACAGAACCAAAGTAATTATTCAATTGGTCTGCTGTGTCCTTGCTCCCCATAATCAATTCACCTGTTTCTGTCTGCAGGGGACCTACATTTGTCTTTACCAGTCTTTTCCTTTTTACATATCTATAAAAGCTTTTACAGTCCGTTTTTATGTTCCCTGCCAGTTTTCTCGCATAATCTTTTTTCCCCTTCCTAATTAAGCCCTTTGTCCTCCTCTGTTGAATTCTGAATTTCTCCCAGTCCTCAGGTGAGCCACTTTCTCTGACTAATTTGTATGCTACTTCTTTGGAATTGATACTATCCCTAATTTCTCTTGTCAGCCACGGGTGCACTACCTTCCTTGATTTATTCTTTTGCCAAACTGAGATGAACAATTGTTGTAGTTCATCCATGCAACCTTTAAATGCTTGCCATTGCATTTCCACCGTCAATCCTTTAAGTGTCATTTGCCAGTCTATCTTAGCTAATTCACGTCTCATACCTTCAAAGTTACCCCTCTTTAAGTTCAGAACCTTTGTTTCTGAATTAACTATGTCACTCTCCATCTTAATGAAGAATTCCACCATATTATGGTCACTCTTACCCAAGGGGCCTCTCACGACAAGATTGCTAATTAACCCTTCCTCATTGCTCAAAACCCAGTCCAGAATAGCCTGCTCTCTAGTTGGTTTCTATTATGTCTTTTTGATATACTTTTGGTGTTAACTACCTGGTCCTGTATTGCCACAAAAAAACCCTTCCCTTTCTGGGAACAGGTCTTCAAATCTGAGCCAGGCATTAAATGCTTCCTCGTCGACATCTAGACTACTCAGATCATGAGGATGTCTTCCATGGAGGGTCGTGCTTTTCTTCTATAGTGATAATTTCTTCATTTTTCTGGGTTATGCTTTCATTTAAGTATAGTAGTGTGTACTTACCAGAATTGTATACGCTTGCATGGAATGCTGAATCCTGTTTTTGTTGATAAAAATATATGTTTACCTAACTGTTGCATAGATTTTTAATGCCTGTTATTCCTCCTTCCCCTTCTGTCCTAGGTAGTGTTAATCTAAGCATAATCAAGTGTACATAGTGTTTTCTGAAATTTGTCATTTCAGTTCTTATTTTTCTTTGTAAATTTTCCAGATTGATTTAAGAACAAGATATTCTGCCAAAAGAATATGCTAATATGGATATAGCGAAAGTGTTTATTACCTTTGTTATATTTTTACTGTTGAGCTGTTTGACAGATTTTCTTAAGCCTTGAAGTAAACTCTGTTAAAAGGTTTTCCTTTATCACATTATAATCTACAGTATTTTCTTTGCTTGTTGATATCCCAGATACTTATATATTTCATAGTCATCCATCCATTGCATTGTATTCTGCTGCTCTGTTTTGTATTCTATTAGCTCTATTGCATCTTCTTTACACTTAATGTTCTGCATTTATCCAGTCCAAAGTTCATGTTTATATCTTTCGAAAATAGTTCTTCTATTTGAATCAACTGCTTTAGCTTTACTAATGAAGGATAAGTGTGAGGTGGTTCATTTTGGTAGGTCAAATATGATGGCAGAATATAGTATTAATGGTAAGAGTATGGCAGTGTAAAGGATCAGAGGGATCTTGGGGTCCAAATCAAAGCTGTTGCGCAGATTGACTCTGTGGTTAAGAAAGCATATGGTGCATAGGCCTTCATCAATTGTGGGTTTGAGTTTAGGAGCAGAGAGGTAGTGTTGCAGCTATATAGGACCCTGATCAGACCCCACTTTGAGAACTGTGCTCAGTTCTGGTTGCCTCACTCCTCACTACAGGAAGGATGTGGAAACCATAGAAGGGGTGCAGAGGAGATTTACAAGTATGTTGCCTGGATTGGGGAGCATGCTTTATGAGAATAGATTGAGTGAACTTGGCCTTTTCTCCTTGGAGCAACGGAGGATGAGAGGTGACTTGATAGAGGTGTATAAGAAGATGAGAGGCATTGATCGTGCGGATGTCAGAGGCTTTTTCCCAGGGCTGAAATGGCTAGCACAAGAGGGCACAGTCTTACGGTGCTTGGAAGTAGGTACAGAGGAGATGTCAGGGGTAAGGTTTTTACGCAGAGATTGGTGAGTGCATAGAATGGCAACGGTGGTAGAGGCGGATATGATAGGGTCTTTTAAGAGACTGCTGCATAGGTACATTGAGCTTAGAAAATTAGAGGGCAATGGGTAACCCTAGGTAATTTCTAAGGTAAGGACATGTTTGGCACAGCTTTGTGGGTCAAAGGGCCTGTATTGTGCTGTAGGTTTTCCATGTTTCTATGGACATATAATTTCAAATCATCCATATGTAGGTGTTTCAAGGTATAACTCATTTTACTGTTTCTGAATTGATACCCAACTTTCTTCCAATTCAGTAAATTAGAGAGCAGGCTTAAAGCTAGACAGAACCATAGTAGACTTAGAGATTCACCTTGGAAAATGCCTTGGTTTATTTGATAATGGTGGATGTTCTTTTTTGGTTGTTTATAAATAGCGTGATTATAGTACACCAATGCTTCATCAGAGTGTTGAAAAAATTTCACAAGTATTGGGTGTATTTTATATACATTAAGAACCATTAACCAGGACTGTGGGACAGAGTCAATTGCTTTTTGGTAGACAATATAGCAACGTGAAAGATATATTATTATTACTCATTTTTTTTTTCATTTGCCGCTGGTAAAACCGAATGTACAAGCAGAGCAACACACACCCATTTCTCAGTTGCTTGGAAATTCCATACTATTCTAGTGGTGTTTAGTATTGTGGCTTTCTGAAGATTTATATAGACATCACTGTGTAGTCCTAGTTGTTTAATGCTATTGTGTAGTACCTTTGGGATGACATCAATTACAGATATTACTATGGAGACAATGTATACCTTGTTCATGTTCCAAAGTCTTTGAATTTCCTCTTTTAATCCAGCATCTTTCTGGTGTTTTTCACTCATTGATTTATGTAATTTATGTTTTCTGGAATGACTATATCTATTAAGTTTTTCTTGCTTGTTTATCCTGTATTATTATATCTGGATGGTTGTTATGGATTGCCCTGGCTGTAATAATTGATCAGTCATAAAATAATTTGTGGTATTCTGACTTTAAGACTATAGTAAGGTTTGATCTCATTTACACAAAATACTCTGCAGATGCTGGGGTCAAAGCAACACTCACAACACGCTGGAGGAACTCAGCAGGTCAGGCAGCATCCGTGGAAACAATCAGTCTGATCTGACTGACCATTTCCACGGATGTTGCCTGACCTGCTGGGTTCATCCAGCGTGATCTCATTTATAAGTTTGAATTTTAAAGCAAGATTTTGGTGAATGATGTTTGCCACTTGATTGTGCCTGTGTAAGTAATCAGATTGTGTTAAACTGCTACAGGATCCTGTAATATGTTGGATTATTTCTGGTTTTTCTTGACATTTTCTAAATTTATCATCTTGAATTTTTTTTGTCTTTTATTATGTATTTTTGATAATTTTTGTGTTAATCACCTGGTCCTGTATGGCCACAGGGAAACCTTTTTCTTTATTTTTTGCACAGTTTGTTGTCTTTTGCACACTGGTTGTTCACCCTACTGGTGCAGTTTTATGGTTATTGGATTTACTATGTATGCCCACAAGAAAATGAATCTGAGGGTTGTGTATGGTGACATATACAGCAAGTACTTTGATAATAAATCCATTTTGAACTTTGAAATTTGGACTTCAGCCCATGAAGTTGCGCCAACCTTTCAAACTAATCCAAGAACAGACTAACCCTTTGCTCCTGCTAGCCCTTTTCTGTCATCCATGTGCCCGTCTAAGAGCCTCTTAAATGCCCCTCATGTATCTACCTTTATCAGCACCCCTGGCAGGGCGTTTCATGCACCCACCAATCTCTGCATTAACAAAACCTATCTCTGACATCTCCCCCAACTCCTCAGAGTTATGCCCTCGTGTATTGGCCATTTCTGGCCTGGGAAAAAGGCCTTGGCTGTCCACTCATTCAATGCTTCTTTTCACCTTGTACCACCCTATCAAGTGGCCTCTCATCCTCCTTCGCTTGTTCAACCTTTCCTCATGTAACATGCTGCTAATCCAGAGAGCATCCTGGTGTCTCCTCTACACCATCTTTAAAGCTTCCACTTTTCCTTCCTGTGATGAACTGAACACAATATTCCAACTGTGGTCTAATCATATTTTTATAGAGCTGTGACATTATCTTGTGACTCTCTGTTGAAAGCCAACACAGCATAGATCTTCTTACCTATCCTATCAACTCAAAGTAACTTTGAGTCAACTATGGACATGGACCCCAAGATCCCTCTGCTACTCTACTCTGCAAAGAATCTGGCCATTAACTCTGTACTCTGTTCCAAATTTGACCTTCCAAAGTGCATCCCTTCAAACCCTCCCCAAAAGCTCCAGCACATTTGTTCACTAGGATATTGGTCCCCCTCAACTTCAGATGGAACTGATTCCTTTTCCACGGGCCATACCTTCCCAGAAGAGATAGCAACAGTCCACAAATTGGAAACCCCAGCCCGGGCACCGGTTCCTCAGCCACATATTCAAACATTCATCTGCCGTATTATCCTATCCTGCCCGTCACTCGTCCATGGCACAGGCAGCCTTCAAGAGATAACCAACCACGATGTCCTGCTTTTTAGTTTCCTACCTAGCACCCTATGTTCTCTCTTCAGAACGTCTTCACTTTTCCCACCTATGTCATTGGTTCCGATATGTAAGACCATAAGACCATAAGACAAAGGAGCAGAAGTAGGCCATTCGGCCCACCGAGTCTGCTCCACTATTTTATCATGAGCTGATCCATTTTATCCTATTTAGTCCCACTCTCCCACCTTCTCACCATAACCTTTGATGCCCTGGCTACTCAGATACCTATCAATCTCTGCCTTAAAGACACCCAATGACTTGACCTCCATTGCTGCCCGTGGCAACAAATTCCATAGATTCACCACCCTCTGGCTAAAAAATTTTTTTCGCATTTCTGTTCTGAAAGGGCGCCCTTCAATCCTGAAGTCATGCCCTCTCGTACTAGACTCCCCCATCATGGGAAACAACTTTGCCACATCCACTCTGTCCATGCCTTTTAACATTCGAAATGTTTCTATGAGGTCCCCCCTCATTCTTCTAAACTCCAAGGATTGCAGTCCAAGAGCGGACAAACGTTCCTCATATGTTAACCCTCTCATTCCTGGAATCATTCTAGTGAATCTTCTCTGTACCCTCTCCAACGTCAGCACATCCTTTCTTAAATAAGGAGACCAAAACTGCCCACAGTACTCCAAGTGAGGTCTCACCAGCACCTTATAGAGCCTCATCATCACATCCCTGCTCCTATACTCTATTCCTCTAGAAATGAAGGCCAACATTGCATTCGCCTTCTTCACTACCGACTCAACCTGGAGGTTAACTTTAAGGGAATCCTGTACGAGGACTCCCAAGTCCCGTTGCATCTCAGAACTTTGAATTCTTTCCCCATTTAAATAATAGTCTGCCCGTTTATTTTTTCTGCCAAAGTGCATAACCATACACTTTCCAACATTGTACTTCATTTGCCACTTCTCTGCCCATTCTTCCAATCTATCCAAGTCTCTCTGCAGACTCTCCGTTTCCTCAGCACTACCGGCCCCTCCACCTATCTTCGTATCGTCAGCAGACTTAGCCACAAAGCTATCTATTCCATGATCCAAATCGTTGATGTACAATGTAAAAAGAAGCGGCCCCAAAACTGATCCCTGCGGAACACCACTGGTAACCGGCAGCCAACCAGAATAGGATCCCTTTATTCCCGCTCTCTGTTTCCTGCCAATCAGCCAATGCTCTATCCACGTATGTAACTTTCCTGTAATTCCATGGGGTCTTATCTTGTTAAATAGCCTCATGTGTGGCACCTTGTCAAAGGACTTCTGAAAATCCAAATTTACAACATCCACTGCATCTCCCTTGTCTAGCCTACTGGTAATTTCCTCAAAAAATTGTAATAGGTTTGTCAGGCAGGATTTTCCTTTAAGGAATCCATGCTGAGTTCTGCCTATCTTGTCATATGCCTCCAGGTACTCTGTAACCTCATCCTTGACAATCGACTCCAACAACTTCCCAACCACCGACGTCAAGCTAACAGGTCTATAATTTCCTTTTTGCTTCCTTGCCCCCTTCTTAAATAGCGGAGTGACATTTGCAATCTTCCAGTCTTCCGGAAACATGCCAGACTCTATCGACTTTTGAAAGATCATCGCTAATGCCTCCGCAATCTCAACAGCTACTTCCTTCAGAACACGAGGGTGCATTCCATCTGGTCCAGGAGATTTATCGACCTTTAGCCTATTCAGCTTCCTGAGTACTTTCTCTGTCGTAATTGTGACTGCGCACACTTCTCTTCCCTGCCACCCTTGAGTGTCCGGTATCC
The DNA here is from genome assembly GCF_963921235.1 of Mobula hypostoma. Taxonomy (NCBI): domain Eukaryota; kingdom Metazoa; phylum Chordata; class Chondrichthyes; order Myliobatiformes; family Myliobatidae; genus Mobula; species Mobula hypostoma. The sequence continues at coordinate 32,718,149 of NC_086099.1, read as the reverse complement.
TGCTGTCTTCCTCAGTGAAGACTGATGCAAAATACTTGTTCAGTTCCTCTGCCATCTCCTCATCTCCCATTACGATTTCTCCAGTATCATTTTCTATCGGTCCTATATCTACTCTCACCTGTCTTTTACTCTTTATATACTTGAAAAAGCCTTTAGTATCCACTTTGAGCAACACACATCAAAGTTGCTGGTGAACGCAGCAGGCCAAGCAGCATCTATAGGAAGAGGCGCAGTCGACGTTTCAGGCTGAGACCCTTCGTCAGGACTAACTGAAGGAAGAGTGAGTAAGGGATTTGAAAGCTGGAGGGGGAGGGGGAGATGCAAAATGATAGGAGAAGACAGGAGGGGGAGGGATAGAGCCGAGAGCTGGACAGGTGATAGGCAAAAGGGGATACGAGAGGATCATGGGACAGGAGGTCCGGGAAGAAAGACGGGGGGGGGGTGACCCAGAGGATGGGCAAGAGGTATATTCAGAGGGACAGAGGGAGAAAAAGGAGAGTGAGAGAAAGAATGTGTGCATAAAAATAAGTAACAGATGGGGTACGAGGGGGAGGTGGGGCCTAGTGGAAGTTAGAGAAGTCAATGTTCATGCCATCAGGTTGGAGGCTACCCAGACGGAATATAAGGTGTTGTTCCTCCAACCTGAGTGTGGCTTCATCTTTACAGTAGAGGAGGCCGTGGATAGACATGTCAGAATGGGAATGGGATGTGGAATTAAAATGTGTGGCCACTGGGAGATCCTGCTTGCTCTGGCGGACAGAGCGTAGATGTTCAGCAAAGCGGTCTCCCAGTCTGCGTCGGGTCTCACCAATATATAAAAGGCCACATCGGGAGCACTGGACGCAGTATATCACCCCAGTCGACTCACAGGTGAAGTGATCCCTCACCTGGAAGGACTGTTTGGGGCCCTGAATGGTGGTAAGGGAGGAAGTGTAAGGGCATGTGTAGCACTTGTTCCGCTTACACGGATAAGTGCCAGGAGGGAGATCAGTGGGGAGGTATGGGGGGGACGAATGGACAAGGGAGTTGTGTAGGGAGCGATCCCTGCGGAATGCAGAGAGAGGGAGGGAGGGAAAGATGTGCTTAGTGGTGGGATCCCGTTGGAGGTGGCGGAAGTTACGGAGAATAATATGTTGGACTCGGAGGCTGGTGGGGTGGTAGGTGAGGACCAGGGGAACCCTATTCCTAGTGGGGTGGTGGGAGGATGGAGTGAGAGCAGATGTACGTGAAATGGGGGAGATGCGTTTAAGAGCAGAGTTGATAGTGGAGGAAGGGAAGCCCCTTTCTTTAAAAAATGAAGACATCTCCCTCGTCCTAGAATGAAAAGCCTCATCCTGAGAGCAGATGCGGCGGAGACGGAGGAATTGCGAGAAGGGGATGGCGTTTTTGCAAGAGACAGGGTGAGAAGAGGAATAGTCCAGATAGCTGTGAGAGTCAGTAGGCTTATAGTAGACATCAGTGGATAAGCTGTCTCCAGAGACAGAGACAGAAATCTCCTGTCTGTTCCCCTGACTATGGAATCCCCCACGACTACCGCATTTCTCTTCACCCTCCTTCTCTCCTGCACAACAGCGCCAGGCTCAGTACCAGAGACCCGGTCACCGTGGGCTTCCCCCGTCAGGTCATCCCCCTCAACAGAATCCAGAACAAGATATTTGTTGCTGAGGGGGACAGCCACAGGTGTGCTCTCCACTATCCGAGCATTTTCCTTCCCTCTCTTGACAGTGACCCAGTGTTCTGACTCCTGTAGCCTAGTGATGACTACCTCCCTGTAGCTCCTGTCTATCACCTCTTCACTTTCCCTGATAAGCAGTAGGTCATCAAGCTGCAGCTCCGGATCCCTAACACGGTCTCTGAGGAGCTGCAACTCGGTGCACCTGGCGCAGATGTGGCCATCAGGGAGGCTGGAAGTCTCCCAGGATTCCCACATCTGACACCCTGAACAAAGCACTAACCCTGCAGGCATGCTATCTAATTCTACACGAATGAAACAGGAAAAATAAGTCTACTCACCCACTTACCTCGCCAAACAGACAAACTTTTTAAACCATTAGCTGTGAGAGCCCTGCTGTTCCTGTCTGTCCGGGCCGATTCGCGAAAGGGGTCGGGGGGGTGGGGAGAGAAAAAAGAGTTGGCGCTTCACTCTTGCCTCTTCCCGTTTATCGCCGAAGCCCGTTGAAGCCAAAGCCCTACACTCTGCTACCGGTCACTCCGCTGCCTGCTCCGACAGCTGCCCGCTGTATAGGGTGGTCGCCTTTTTAAACTCTCAGCGCGGTCCTGCGGACGTCACGCGCCTGCGCAGTCTCGCCCTTCTTGCACTCGAAGAAGTTTAAAAAAAAAACCATGACTTCTATCTGCTTACCCTCCCCCTTAAGAATCCTGTGGACTCAGTCTGAGTCATCACTGACCCTGGCATCTTGGAGGCAACATATCATTCAGGAATCTCCTGCATGTCTAAAGAATCCTGTCTGTTTCTCTGCCTATCGAATCCCCTTTCGCCAGCTCTATCCTCTTCTCCTACCTTTCCTTCTGAGCCACAGAGCCAGATGTGCACTGGAATCTGTGAGGATGTGAGGGCTGGCCCCTGCAGGCCCGGCTTTCCGACTGGTGCTGCACTCCAGTGTTTGCTCCCTGGAAAGCAAGCTAATTTGCCTTCATCTGTGGCAGAACTAGTGTGAGATGAGGAGCTGCTGCACAGGTGTTCTTGCAGGAATGTGGTTCCAGGACAACATCCCATGCACTATCAACTTTCAGGCCATGCCACACAGGGACTTGTGTTAATAATATTTTTGTGCTATCGTAACTATAAGTGCCGTGTGGGACTGTACATACTGTGCTTTGCACTTTGGTCGTGGAGGAGCACCGATTTGTTTAGCTGTATACATGTGTATGGTTGATAGACAATTAACCTTGAACTCAATTCCAAAGACCTGATCACTGTGGCTTTCTCCTTTTTTACATAGAACATAGAAATCTACGGCACATTACTGGCCCTTCAGCCGATAATGTTGGGTTGACCATGTAACCTACTCTAGAAACTGCCTAGAATTTCCCTAGCACATAGGCCTCTATTTTTCTAAGTTCCACGTACCTACCTAAGAGGCTCTTAAAAGACCCTATTGTATCTGCTTCCACCACTGCCGCCCGCAGTACATTCCACGCACTCACCACACTCTGTGTGAAAAACTTACCTCTGACGTCCCCTCAGTACTTAGATCCAAGCACCTTAAAACTATGCCCCCTCGTGTTAGCCATTTTAGCCCTGGGAAAAAGCCTCTGACTATCCACATGATCAATGCCCCTCATCATCAGGTCACCTTTCACCCTCTGTCGCTCCAAGGAGAAAAGGCCAAGTTCACTCAACCTATTCTCATAAGGTACGCCCTCTTTTCATTTACCTTTCATTCTGATGAGCAATTCTAATATGACAACCTGCAGCTGAATATTACACAATCCAGCCCCTTCCCCTTACTTTTCATTGAAAGGCTCTGATTTGCTATACTCTCCAACCATCTAGCTCCATGGCAACAATGGTCTGGAGTTAAGTGAAAGATGACCGGCCTTTGAAAATATTTGAGTCTCCCAGGAGTGAATGTGGGTGGTAACCAAATTAGTTCTTTCTGCAGGCTACTTATTTTATGTTAAATACTAAAATCAGCTGCATCCCAGAATAAGCCTGAGGTAAAATTTGTGTCTCAGAGATTGTTTGCTTTAGTTTTCAAGACTAACTAGATATAAAGGTGCCATGTTTGTGCATTAGAGTCTCTTGCAAATGGCCTTGGTTGTCAGCTGCATCAATTTAAAATGTCAGGCAGTTTGTTGCTTACTAAGTCTCCGAATTGCAAATAAATTGTTTGATGGCTACATCGATTGCTTTGTTCCTTCCAGATGACATCTTAATTTTCAAGGTTCAGGATGTTTTCAAGCAGTGTGACAGGCAAAGGTCACCTGTCAGCACAAGCCTTGCAGTTCAAGTAGCTATGATAAACGTTAGAGTGTGCTGGGAATGCCAGTTTGCAGCTTCCCTCTGATAAAGTCTTCAGTAATGCATTAGGCACTTGGGGTAATTTTGTGCTTCCACAACCTGCCATTTATAGAATATGCCTGATCCTTATTGTCTTGAAATCAAAAGAGATGACATCAGACAAGTTATGCCAATGGTGGATCACTACATCAGATCATAAAGATAAAGAGCTATGCTTTTAATCTTTTGTTTTTCCCAGTAATCATGAATTTTTCAATAGCCTCATCCCATTTTGTTATAATGGAAAATATTAATATCAGTGTCCTTTTCTTAATTTTATATATGCCCATTATCCCAGACCGTTTATGGCCCAAATAATTTGATCTGTGCTGTTAGATGTACCGACTTGTTCTGGATATCATTCTCCATCAGAGTTCTGTTCAATTGTAAAACCTCTGCTTCAAATAACTGCATAGGAAAATCAACATCTATAAATAGAAATAAATATAAATGGAATTTGAGCATTCCCCACACTGCACCCCCCCCCACCCCAAGTTTTCTCCTGTCATGGTGGTGGCAGCAGTGTTCTGGGTGATCCATGCCAATGGTTCTACTCATGTCGCAATTCCTGTATTAAATCTTTTCCATCAGCTGATTTTCCCATCTGGCTTTTACTTAGTTTCTTTCTCCATTTTAAAATTATTTTCATCTATAATAACTTCCATTTTCTTGAAGAATTCATGATGTCCCTCATGGATAAACCACCTCAGTTCCCTTCACACCAGTAGCCTGGTTCATTGGAAATTTGTGTTTGTTCTGTTGATGTTCTTTTTGGCTTTAATCCCCAAATTTAAATTGCACAACCGTTCCTGGATGAGGATCAATAATTCTCCCTGGGAATAGAACAAGGAAGATCGGTATATGATTTCACTATGGCTCAGGCTGAAACAAACTTCATTATTTGCTTAGGATGGGCCACAAAGGCAGATTTGTCATTTAATGTTGCATTAGCTCTGACATTCTCCTTATGGACCTTTCACAAATGAATAGGAAGGTTTTCAATCAAAAGCTGCTCAAACGAAATACTCTGGAATTTAGCTTGTCAATAAATTTGACATCATCAATGTCCAATCTTGCTAATATAGGATCCAAGTAGAAATGTTTTCTATTATTTATTTAAAAATAACTTAAATTCAGAGGGATGAGTGGCCTACTACAGTTCCTGTAAAGGAAAAAGAGGGTTTGGATCACTATAACAAAGTGGACTGATGCAGGGTCTACAGTCAAGTGTCAACAATTCTTTTTCCCCTCTCCCCCTCCCCACTCCCCACTCCCCACTCCCCACTGATGCTGTTGTCAGTACCTCCAGCTGAACTCTGTCTCTTTGTGTGTTTTCCCCTAGCTGTCATTCTGCTTTTGTATTGCCATGTTCTCTTATTTATTTTCATGCCCCATATGCTCCTGTCCCTGTCCCTGCTCTACTCTGGCTGCTCTGCCCTTACCTGTTTTCTATTATTACCTGTATTGCTGCCACCTGTGTCTCATTGTGCTCCACCTATCATCTGCCTCTCTGTTTGTTGCTCAGTGTATTTTAGTCCTGCGTATTCACCTGTTTGTTGCCAGATTGTGCTAGTGAGTTTTCCTGATTCTGATTTTTGGATTTCTCTGGGTGTTTTGATCTCTGCCTGAACTTTGACGCTGACTCTGTCTGCACCTCTGGATTTGTTACTCAATAAATACCATAGTGTGCACAGTACTCGCTCTGTGATTGGGTTCCTGCTCCAGCTCCAGCGCCTGACAGCTGTCTGACCCATTGAGTTCCTCCAGCAGTTTACCGGAGGAGCTAGTTACCTGCATCTTCAACCTCTTGTACCTCTGAGAAACTTTGGATTGCCTTTCTACTGCCTTTTCTGTGCTTGTCATACAATTGGACTGTGATATGGCATTTAATTGGAAAGTTCTCTGATTATTATGTTCATAAACTAAACAAATCAAAGTAGGTCAAAATAAGCTTCTGAGAAGAGGAAAGGCTTGGTATAAAAAGAAATATTACTGTCAACCAAGGGAGAGAAATAAATTCTCCTAAAAGTTACTGGAAAGGAAGAAGCAATGGGTTGTTAATATGGATGGATATTGCTTAAATGCAATATTAAAATGTAAAAACACACACAAAATGCTGGAGGACCTTGACAGGCCAGGCAGCATCTATGGAAAGAAATAAGCAATTAATGTTATGGCTGAGACCCTTCATGAAGACTGGAAAGGAAGGAGGCCCAACCACCTCAAATTTGTTCACTTTCGGTTTGTGCACCAATGAAACAGTGGTGAGTGATCAACTAGTCTGGGGATGACGGTTCTATCATTTAAGTACTTTGGTATGTCTGAGGGACAAGATTTTTGCTATGTTCCAGATCTCACTCTGGCTGGCAGAATGTCTCGGTTGTCAAGAAACATGAGTGCAGAAGGGAGGTGTGACCTGGTGGACAGAATGGAGATGCCTTTCCAGCACTCTATATAGGCAGGAAGAATGAACAATCCTTCCATTTACCCATCAAGAAAATCTGTTAACCTATTCAGCAACTAAATTCTTCTGCCCCTTTGCAGTACAATTTAATTCTTCTGCCATCCTTCTCTAATCTTCATGGTTGCATGAAGATCCTTTCATCCCTGCCTGACTCCCTGCCCTCCAATTTTCTCCCCTCCTTATTGACCTCTATTATTTTTGATGACTCCTCAACTCGTAAATTTTCCAATCCTTCTATCACAGAAGATCCCTATACTCTCTGGTAGCCACCTGCTGCTGGAAGCCATCCCAGCCAATTCTTCTGTATGATTGGCTGCAACTGGGAACACACTCCAAAAATAGCAAACCAGATTCCTACCATATATTGAATACTTCTGGAGCTGTTTCCATTTCCAACAATGGGTTGTGATACTGTAACAGAACAAAGACCAAAAATTACCAGGCCCACAATATTCCAAGTGATGGTTGCCTTTCAGTTTCAGCTATAGAGAGCTGAGGTTGGTTTAAAGATGGCCACCAGGCACAGGGAGCAACAACCCTCTGGAAGTGTGGCACACTCACCCAGTCCATGGCAGTGACAGCAAAACATTGAAGGACTGCACTCTAAATCTGTGATCCCATGCTGTAGGATTCAATGATTCCATGATCCTGCTGAAAGAGAGGCAGTAGTTGGAAGTCATGGTCTATAATAAAAACAGAAGTAGTGGAAATACTCAGCAGACAGACCAAATGAGCTGATAACTCTGCACAGATCTCTGCAGATTAAAATATATAACACGCTGAGATGGTCTAGATGGGGTGTGTGTAGAGATAATGTCTCCTCTTGAGGAAGAATCTAGAAGCTTATGTTTAAAAATAAGTGGGTGACCTTTATTTATTAAGTATATAAACCATCTAACAATTACAGCACGGAAACAGGCCATCTCTGCCCTTCTAGTCCGTGCCGAACGCTTACTCTCACCTAGTCCCATCTACTTGCACTCAGCCCATAACCCTCCATTCCTTTCCTGTCCATCTACCTATCCAATTTAAAAAAAAATAACAAAATCGAACCTGCCTTTACCACTACTACTGGAGGCTCGTTCCACACAGCTACCACTCTCTGAGTAAAGAAGTTCCCCCTTATGTTACCCCTAAACTTTTGCCCCTTAACTCTCAACTCATGTCCTCTTGTTTGAATTTCCCCTACTCTCAATGGAAAAAGCCTATCCACGTCAACTCTATCTATCCCCTTCATAATTTTAAATACCTCTATCAAGTCCCCCCTCAACCTTCTATGCTCCAAAGAATAAAGACCTAACTTGTTCAACCTTTCTCTGTCACTTAGGTACTGAAACCCAGGTAACATTCTAGTAAATTTCCTCTGTACTCTCTCTATTTTGTTGACATCTTTCCTATAATTCAGTGACCAGAGCTGTACACAATACTCCAAATTTGGCCTCACCAATGCCTTGTACAATTTTAACATTACATCCCAACTCCCATACTCAATGCTCTGATTTATAAAGGCTAGCATACCAAAAGCTTTCTTCACCACCCTATCCTCATGAGATTCCACCTTCAGGGAACTATGCACCATTATTCCTAGATCACTCTGTTCTACTGCATTCCTCAATGGCCTACCATTTACCATGTATGTCTTATTTTGATTAGTCCTACCAAAATGTAGCACCACACACTTATCAGTATTAAACTCCATTTGCCATCTTTCAGCCCACTCTTCTAACTGGCCTAAATCTCTCTGCAAGCTTTGAAAACCTACTTCATTATCCACAACGCCACTTATCTTAGTATCATCTGCATACTTACTAATCCAATTTACCACCCCATCATCCAGATCATTAATGTATATGACAAACAACATTGGACCCAGTACAGAACCCTGAGGCACAACACTAGTCTCTGGCCTCCAACTTGACAAACAGTTTTCCACCACTACTCTCTGGCATCTCCCATCCAGCAACTGTTGAATCCATTCTACTACTTCAATATTAAAACCTAACGATTGAACCTTCCTAACTAACCTTCCGTGTGGAACCTTGTTAAAGGCCTTACTGAAGTCCATATGGACAACATCCACTGCTTTACCCTTGTCAATTTTCCTAGTAACCTCTTCAAAAAATTCAATAAGATTGTCAAACATGACCTTCCACACATAAATCCATGTTGACTGTTCCTCATCAGACCCTGTCTATCCAGATAATTATATATACCATCTCTAAGAATACTTTCCATTAATTTACCCACCACTGACATCAAGCTTACAGGCCAATAATTGCTAGGTTTACTCTTAGAACCCTTTTTAAACAATGGGACAACATGAGCAATATGCCAATCCTCTGACACCATCCCTGTTTCTAATGACATTTGAAATATTTCTGTCAGAACCCCTGCCATTTCTACACTAACTTCCCTCAAGGTCCTAGGGAATATCCTGTCAGGACCCGGAGACTTATCCACTTTTATATTCCTTAAAATTGCCAGTACTTCCTCTTCTTTAATCATCATAGTTTCCATAACTACCCTACTTGTTTCCCTTACCTTACACAATTCAATATCCTTCTTAGTGAATACCGAAGAAAAGAAATTGTTCAAAATCTCCCCCTTCGCTTTTGGCTCTGCACATAGCTATCCACTCTGATTCTCTAAGGGACCAATTTTATCCCTCACTATCCTTTTGATATTAATGTAACTGTAGAAACCCTTTGGATTTATTTTCACCTTACTTGCCAAAGCAACATCGTATCTTCTTTTAGCTTTTCTAATTTCTTTCTTAGGATTCTTTTTACATTCTTTATATTCCTTGAGCACCTCATTTACTCCAAGCTGCCTATATTTATTGTAGATCTCTCTCTTTTTCCAAACCAAGTTTCCAATATCCCTGGTAAAGCATGGCTCTCTCAAACTTTTAACCTTTCCTTTCAACCTAACAGGAACATAAAGATTCTGCACCCTCAAAATTTCACCTTTAAATGACCTCCATTTCTCTATTACATCCTTCCCATAAAACAAATTGTCACAATCCACTCCTTCTAAATCCTTTCACATCTCCTCAAAGTTAGACTTTCTGCAATCAAAAATCTCAACCCTGGGTCCAGCCCGATCCTTCTCCATAATTATAATGAAACTAATGGCATTGTGATCACTGGACCTGAAGTGCTCCCCAACACATACCTCCGTCACCTGACCTATCTCATTCCCTAACAGGAGATCCAACACTGCCCCTTCTCTAGTTGGTACCTCTATGTATTGCTGCAAAAAACTATCCTGCACACATTTTACAAACTCCAAACCATTCAGCCCTTTTACAGCAAACAACAGGAATTCTGCAGATGCTGGAAATTCAAGCAACACACATCAAAGTTGCTGGTGAACGCAGCAGGCCAAGCAGCATCTATAGGAAGAGGCGCAGTCGATGTTTCAGGCCGAGACCCTTCGTCAGGACTAACTTCAGTTAGTCCTTCAGTTAGTCCTGACGAAGGGTCTCGGCCTGAAACGTCGACTGCGCCTCTTCCTATAGATGCTGCTTGGCCTGCTACGTTCACCAGCAACTTTGATGTGTGCAGCCCTTTTACAGAATGGGCTTCCCAGTTTATGTGTGGAAAATTAAAATCTCCCACAATCACAACCTTGTGCTTACTACAAATATCTGCTATCTCCTTACAAATTTGCTCCTCCAATTCTCGCTCCCCATTAGGTGGTCTATAATACACCCCTATAAGCGTTACTACAGCTTTCCCATTCCTCTATTCCACCCAAGTAGCCTCCCTAGATGAGCCTTCCAATCTATCCTGCCAAAGCACTGCTGTAATATTTTCCCTGACAAGCAATGCCATACCTCCCCCTCTTGCCTCTCCAATTCTATCACACCCGAAGCAACAAAATCCAGGAATATTTAGTTGCCAATCACACCCCTCCTGCAACCACATTTCACTAATAGCTACAACATCATACTTCCAGGTATCGATCCATGCTACAAGGTAAGTACAAAGTAAGAGTTTACAGGGTAAGACCGATATCCCAAAAGGGAGGTGAAATGATAATGAGGGTTATGCTGAATAACTTTGTATGAGTGGGGGAGCACACCAGGATGAAACTTTAGAGAAATATAAGAAGATATGCTGAGAACTAGGAAAGCTGAACAGTAACCTAACTGGAAGGATGATAAATTGAGAGATAAATTATCCCAACTCAGCCTCTGCCCCATGGCTCTGCAAGTCAAGTCCCACACTGACAGCCTAACCTGGCAACCCCTGCCCTATGACTCCTGTGGATGGACCCTCCTCAATTACATTCCAATTAGTGTGATCAATTAACAGAAATGTTCAAAAATATTTAAACTATTTATTGAGACAGAAGTCAAGCAGAGGCAATTCCATCTGGCAGGAAACTTTGCTGTTAAATATCTTACAGGGTACAAAATTGCAGGACCTGACATGCAAAGTATACTGATTAACATTTGCATCATCCGAGCCTTTCAGGTTAATCAATTAAAACAAGATTTTTGCACCATGGCTGACTAATAAGGTTAACTTTTAGTGATTCATAATTTATCCCCAAGGCAAGGTTCTTGCTGACTTGCTGTATTTGTTTTTTGATTAGTTATCACATTGCAGACACAGCTTACAAGAGTACCTTTGTCTGTCATAAGTGACATTCCCCTTTGGCTGATCTTTCATGTTAAATTAGCGCATTATTTATTTTGCTAAATCTCTAATTGCTCTAGCGTTCTCCTCAGCTAAGCAGTAATCACCTCTCTCAAAGCCAAGACATTAATAGCCCTGTACATTCACTCCTCTATCAGTGCCATCTGGTCACATTGAAGATGGCAGCCTTGACTAGGAAGTACAGTAGCTAAGCATTTATTTTTTATAGTACTGATAGTAGAAATATAAGATTAGCAGACGTGGGTATATAATCTGAGCCACACCATTTCTCTCAGAAGCATATTGCAAATATAGTTTCTGATATTTTATCTAAGAAACATTCAGGACGAATAAAAGCCTGAGTGAGCGAAGGCTTTTCTCTTTGGAGCGCTGGAGGATGAGAGGTAACTTGATTGAAATGTACAGCTTGATAAGACGTATAGATTGAGCAGATAGCCAGAGATATTTCCCCAGGACAGAAATGGCTAATATGAGGGGGCATAATGTTAAGGTGATTGAAGGAAAGTATAGGTGGGATGTCAGTGATATTTTTTTTTTACGGATTGTGGTGAGTATGTGAAATGTCCTGGCACATTTATAAATGGCACTAAACAGAGAAAACAGAAATTTACAGCACATTACAGGCCCTTCGACCCACAATGTTGTGCCAACCATGTAGCCTACTCTAGAACCTGTCTAGAATTTCCCTACCACATAGCCCTCTATTTTCTTAAGTTCCATGTGCCTATTGTTATGTTACTTTTGTTTAAACGTACCGTAGGTTAACAGTAAAGAATCATATTCTGGAAGAATTAGAGAACTTTTATTTACAGTAATAAACAAACACGTCTTAACCCAGCCACGTGCTGGTACATGCTGGCAATCTCACGCATGCTCAGTGCTCTGTCCAGTCATGTACCGGCACATCATTGCACGTGATATCACCACATCTATCTAAGAGTTTCTTAAAAGACCCTATTGTATCCAACTCTACTATATTTGCTGGCAGTGCATTCCACACACCCACCACTCTCTGTATGAAAACTTATCACCTGACATCTCCCTTGTACCCATTTCCAAGCACCTTAAAACTATGCCCCCATATGTTAGTTATTTCAGCCCTGGGAAAAAGCCTCTGGTTATTCACATAACCAATGCCTCTCATCATCTTATACACCTCTATCAGGTCACCCCTCATCCTCTGTCACACCTAGGAGAAAAGGCCAAGTTCACTCAACCTATTCTCATAAGGCATCCTTTCCAATCCAGGCAATATCCTTGTAAATCTCCTCTGCACTCTCTCTATAGTATCCACATCCAGAACTGAACACAGTACTCCAAGTGGGGATCTAATTAAGGTCTTATATAGCTGTAACATTACCTCACCTGTAGAGGTTGATATTGTAAGAACATCTAAGAAACTCTCAGATAGTCACATGGAAAATTGATGGGCTACATAGGAGGGAAAGGTTAAATTGATCTTAAAGTAGGTTTTGAGGTCAACATAATATCATACGCTGACATGCCTGTACTGTGATTTACTGTTCCATTTTCTACACTCAGTGACTACTTTATTTGGTATCTCATGTGCTCAGTTAAGTGGCGACTGAGTGTATGTTCATAGCCTTTTCCCTTTGTGGCCGTTCCACTTCAAGGTGTGATGTGTCGTTCATTTAGAGAAGTTCTTCTGCACATCACTGGTGTAATGAATGGTTATTTGAGTTACTGTCACCTTCCTGTAAGCTTGAACCAGTCTGGCCATTCTCCTCTGACCTCTCTCATTAACAAGGCATTTCTGTCCAAAGAACTGCCACTCACTGGATGCTTTTTGTTTTTCGCACCATTCTCTGTAAACTCTAGAGACTGCTGTGCATGAAAACCCTAGGAGATTAGCAGTTTCTGAGATACTCAAACCATCCCATCTGGCACCATCAATCATTCCATGTCAATGTCACCACTTAGATCATATTTCTTCCTCATTCTGATGTCCAGCCTGAACAATAACTAAACCTCTTGACCATGTCGGCATTCTTTTATGTATTGAGTTGCTAGCACAGGCTTAACTGATTAGATATTTGCAGTTACAAGCAGGTGTACACATGTATCTAATAACGAGGCCACTATAATTAGAGCTTTGTATATTCTAATTAAAGTACACTAATGGAAAACTGGACTGAAAGCTGTGCTGACAAAGCTTGTAGTATTTAGAAAAAATAAGTGGCTATCCTGAAGTTGTTGTGGCCTTCTTCATTAACTGTTAAAGAATACACTCCCTTATGTTTTCTAAATGGTACTTTAATCCCATTAGACAGTGTTTCAACAAGATATGTGTGGGATAAACTTTAGATGCAAGCACTCAGTTACACAGAGAAAAGGTAGGACACTAAAATAGATGATTATATACTCAGTGATCACACCCACTTCCATAGAAAACCATCATGGTTTGATCTCCATTAAAAGATGATCTCCACAGACTGTTGGTATAGGTGGTATCATTGGACAAACTATCCTTGCAATTTGATAATAGTATCAGGGAAATTTCAGCATCTATTATCAAGACAAGTGAAAAAATAGAGTTTTTCTCTCAGGTTCAAATCTTGCATAATTGTTAAACACAGAACACTACACTGGCCCTTTGGTCCGGAATATAATGATGCTGGCCTTTTAACCTGCTCTAAGATCAATCTAACCCTTCCCTCCTACGTTGTCCTTCATTTGCCTATCTAAACATTTTGTAAATGTCCTTAACATACTTGCCTCTGCCAGCACCTCTTGTGGAGTGTCCCATGCACTCACTACTCTCTGTGTGAAGAACATGCCTTTGACATCCCTCCACACACTTTCCTCTCATTCAGGCAGCATCCTAGTAAATCTCCTTTGTGCCCTATCTAAAGCTTTTACATGCTTTGAAGAGGAGACCAGATCTGAACACAATTTTCCAAGTGTGGTTTAACTAGTTCTTTTTAGATCTGCAGCATCGCTTTGCAGCTTTTGAATTCAATCCTCTGACTAATGAAGGTCAACACACCACATGCCTTCTTAACCACCCTATCAACTTGCATGGCAACTTCCATATAAGCAAATACATTAATGGGATCCATCAGACACTCAAAGCTACTGCGTAGGTTGACAGTGTTGTTAAGAAGACATATGGTGTGATGCCTTTCATCAACCGTGGGATTGAGTTCAAGAGTGTGAGGTAATGTTAAAGCTGTATAAGACTTTAGTTAGACCCCACTTGGGGTATTGTTTTCATTTCTGGTCACCTCACTACAGAAAGGATGTGGGTACTATAGAGATAATGCAGAAGAGATTTACAAGGATGTTGCCTGGATTGGAAAGTACACCTAATGAGAATAGGTTGAATGAACTTGGCCTTTTCTCCTTGGAGCGACAGAGAATGAGAGGTGACCTGATAGAGGTGCATTGATCGTGTGAATAGCCAGAGATGTTTCCCAGGGCTGAAGTGGCTAATACAAGGGGACATAGTTTTAAGGTGCTTGGAAGCAGGCATAAGAGAGATGTCAGAGTTGTTTTTTTTTTACACAGAGAGTGATGGGTGCATGGTGGGCACAGCCAGCAACGATGTATAGATGGATATAAAAGGGTCTTGCAAGGAAAATAGAGGGCTAAGTGATAGGGTAATTCTAGGCAGTTTCTAGAGCAGGTTACATGGTCGGCAAAACATTGTGGGCCGAAGGGCCTGTCATGTGCTGTAGATTGTATGATTCTATGATGAGTTTCAGCACTTGAAGAGACTACCTCTTTTTTGTTCTAATTGTGTTCTTTCTTGTAAAAATTATGTTTAATTAATGTTCATGCTTAATTTGTGAATGGTGCATGTATGATGTCATGTGCTTGCAATGCTATTGCAAGTAAGATTTTCATTGCACCGGCACCTGTGCAAATATGTACTGGCACAGATGACAATAAACTCAAATTGGACTTTGAATTGAAATGACCCATTGCAGCAAAAACAGTTCTAATCTTTGTTAGATTTAAATGAAATTTAGAACATTTTAGTGTTCTCATTTCAGACAATTAAATGAATCTGTGAAGCTAATACTTTTTCTGCTTCATGAGAAATGCTGTAGGTCTTCCAAAACAAAGGATACGTATGCCCGATATCCTTCACAAGAATTCCAGTCACAGCTTAAGATGGATGTTGCTAGAATTAGGACATGAACACGTCATTTACCAAATGTTCATTAGCATTTAATTCCTCAACTTGGAGAACTCTGACATTTTAGCCATTGAGTGTAACTTAAATATATCTACTTGCAAATAGAATTATACACATAGACATTTGTTTAATATTATGCGTGGTGCTTATTATTTAGAAAAAGATTTCTATTTTGACAAAGCCAGACCTGCATTTCAGACTCCCATGTGTTTCTTTAAATAAGGTTAATGTTTTGAAGTACAAAACTTAACAAAAATCCTTGTTAGTACTCCACTTTCATCAAGTGGAAGTATTACAAGTGAGGCCAAAAAATTCCAAGGCTATTTATTATCAAAATGAAAAAGTCAGTACAGAAAGCTGGCCACCAGGTACTGAGGAGGGGAAATTAAACTGGTCCATTAGCAACACTTGTTCTCTGTGTGCAGATTATTTGGCAGAATAAGTTGATAACATTTACTTGGTTAAAAAAAATTAAAATAGAGCTGAAAGTCATTAACCAAAAACAATACAGGAAAATATGAAATAATAAAGAACATTTTAACTTAAAATGTTCTTGTATCATGACATGTGCTAAACACCCTAAACTATTGAAGATAATTTATTTTTAATCTGGTGCATGTCTGTCAGAGTGATGAAAATTCACTCTTTTTGTTTCCCAGAAGTTATTTGTAAAATGTCAGGCCTTTACTGAAGGTAACAATTTGCAGAAATATTTCAGAATCTTTAAAGAGATCCGGAAACCTGGAATACACTGTGAGCAATGGTGCCAAATTAATGTAAAATGGTTTGGCATGTTCCTGTCAGGCTTCTTAATGGAGCATAAGATAATTTATGTTTAGTAAAGAGATAACTCAACAGATGAAGAACTCATAAATATCATTATTCACAGATGATTCCATGAATAAATGATGAGCAGAATATACCACTTGTATTCTGTATATTTAGAGGATATCATTTGTCAGCTCATAATCAGAAGATGAACCTGAAGTAAATTTCTACCTAAGACCTTGGAATAAACAGTAATGGTCAATCCTAACATTGCTGAACTATTATGGAGGCCAATTCTCCAAAGTGAGTTGAGAGGATTCCATTCTAGGTTCTCGCATCTTTCAGTTTCTTATTTTTAAAATCAAAATTGGGACACATCATCATGGGTAACCTGGGTACGTCAGGAGTTTCGGGCCCAGGTGACCCAGCCAGGGTTGATCAGGCCTTGGCTTGTGTCCAAGGAGCATTGGTCCATGGCTCACACTTCTTGATCCATAACCATCAAGAGCTCGCTCAGCAGACTCTGTGATGGCCCTGATGGCTCTTTTCTTTGCAGCCCACCTAATTCCAAGGAGAGAGTAGGTTAGTACTAAGGCATTATTTGGCTAGAAAGTTAATACCTTCAGCGCTGTGGCAGATAGGAGGGATCTACAACCAGTAGTTCAAACTGTTCAATGCATCACAGACACAAGTCTATATCAAAGAGGTACAGTATATACAGAAATACACAGGAAAAGGCCAGTAATATCATGAAGAATCCCACCCATTCCACTTATGGACGTTTGTTCCACTCTCATCAGGAAAGAAGCTCTGTAGGATCACTAGACTCAAAATCTTGAGCTTCTTTCTTGCTTCCCTATATTCCTCAATAGACCCATCTGATCCTTGCTTCTTAAACCTCGTGTATGCTGCCTTCTTCCACCTGACTAGATTTTCCACCTCACTTGTCACCCTGGTTCCTACACCCTACCATTCTTTATCTTCCTCACCGGGACAAATTTATCCCTAACATCCTGCAAGAGATCTCTAAACATCGACCACATGTCCATAGTACATTTCCCTGCAAAAACATCATCCCAATTCACACCTGCAAGTTCTAGCCTTATAGCCTCATAATTTGCCCTTCCCCAATTAAAAATTTTCCTGTCCTCTCTGATTCTATCCTTTTCCATGATAATGCTACAGGCCAGGGAGCGGTGGTCACTGTCCCCCAGATGCTCACCCACTGAGAGATCTGTGACCTCACCCGGTTCATTTCCTAATACTAGATCTAGTATGGCATTCCCCTAGTCAGCCTGTCAACATACTGTGACAGGATTCCATCCCGGACACACTTAACAAACTCTGCTCCATCTAAACCCTTGGAACTAATCAGGTGCCAATCAACATTAGGGAAGTTAAAGTCACCCATGATAACAACCCTGTTATTTTTGCACCTTTCCAAAATCTGCCTCCCAATCTGCTCCTCTGTATCTCTGCTGCTACCAGAGGGCCTATAGAATACCCCCAATAGAGTAACTGCTCCCTTCCTGTTCCTGACTTCCGCCCATACTGACTCAAAGGAGGATCCTGCTACATTACCCACCCTTTCTGTAGCTGTAATAGTATCCCTGACAAGTAATGCCACACCTTCTCCCCCCTTTCCCCCCCCCGCTATCCCTTTTAAAGCACTGAAATCCAGGAATATTGAGAATCCATTCCTGCCCTGGTGCCAGCCAAGTCTCTGTAGTGGCCACTACATCCTAATTCCATGTACGTATCCAAGCTCTCAGTTCATCACCTTTGTTCCTGATGCTTCTTGCATTGAGGTACACACACTTCAGCCCTTCTACCTTACTGTCTTTGCACCATTTATTCTGCTTCTCTTTCCTCAAAGCCTCTCTACATGTTAGATCTGGCTTTACTCCATGCACTTCTTTCACTGCTGTATTGCTCTGGGTCCCATCCCCCTTGCAAATTAGTTTAAACCCTCCCGAACCATGCCAGCAAACCTACCTGCAAGGATATTCCTCCCCCTTGAGTTCCGGTGCAACCCATCCAATCTGCACAGGTCCCACCTTTCCCAGAAGAGATCCCAATGATCTAAAAATCTAAAACCCTGCTCCCTGCTCCAACTCCTCAGCCACGTATACAACTGCCATCTCCTCCAATTCTTACCATCACTGTCACGTAGCACTGGCAGCAATCCTGAGAACGCCACCCTTGAGGTCCTCTTCTTCAGCCTTGGGCCTAGTTCCTGAAACTCACACTTCCGGACCTCATCCCTCTTCCTGCCTATGTCGTTGGTACCAACATGTATCACGACTTCTGGTTGCTTTCCCTCTCGTACCAGGATGTCGTGCACCCGGTCAGAAACATCCCGGACCCTGGCACCCGGGAGGCAACAAACCATGCGGGTGTCCTTCTCACATCCACAAAATCTCCTGACTGCTCCCCTGACTATAGAGATGGCAGGTAGATATTTATTGTACTTTGTATGCATTTATTTTTGTCTCCTTTCTAGTTGTGCACTGAGGAATGACAATAACCAATCTGGCATCTTGAATCTTGAATCAAAACCCCTCCCTTGAGATGTATAAGATTTCAATTTACAGCATGCCTCATCTGTTCCAGTAGCATCTCCTGCCTAACATCTCAAACAAACTTTTGATCCTACCTGGTTGTCTCTTGTTTGGTGCCATAAATTCATCATCTTATACACCTCTATTAGGTCATCTTTCATCCTCCGTCGCTCCAAGAAGAAAAGGCTAAGTACACTCAACCTATCCTCATAAGGTATGCCCTCCAATCCATATCTGTTCTAAATAGACATCCCTTTATTTTGAAGCTGTCGCCTCTGGTAGTAGACTCTCCACTGTCTGAAGCATTTCCAATTATCAGCAAGATTTTTGGTAAACTTCATAGCTGTTGGAGGATTTAGGTTAATAATTACAGAATTATTCAGGCTTCACTCACCTGCTATTCTCTTGGCGAATTTTGAGACAATATGCTCTCTTGCCAGCAGCTTCTCTCCCTCGGAACCTAGCATCTCTTTCTTAGTTGCTCACGGTATTTAGTAACGCTTCATATTTAGCTCTCACGCTGACTTCTGACACCATGTCTTTGATAAAAGAAACTTTGCATGGATTTAAATGCCAACATTTTTTTTTTAGTCGGATACGCGAGACGAGATGGCTTCGAGCTCCTCATGTGCTCCCTGTTCTGCAACATCCCTGCTGGTTCTGGGTGAACTACCCGATTTGCGCACTGTGAACTGAAGTTTGAGGGCATACCTGGTGTCGAAACATGATGAGATGACATCATCGTCTGGGGTCCACCAAGGGAGAACGTGGTACACGATTGAGACAGGTGCTAGATGTCACAAGGAATGCCAATTTGAAATTAAATAAAGGAAAGTGTGAGTTTGGTGTTAAGACCCTGATTTTCATAGGAGATGTCATATTGGAAGAGGGAGTGAAGCCAGACCCAAGAGAACATGGAGAGGCCCCAAATCAAAAGAGGTGAGGTGTTTCCTGGAGATGGTGACTTACCTGGCTGTTCATCCATCAACTGTCTACTATGTCAGCACCACTTTGGTCACTCCCATAACAGCAAAGTGAATGGATTTGGTCACCATGTAATGTTTGTTCTTGATAAAAGACAAACTTTGCATTGGTTTTCAAATGCTAGCACATTTATTAACAATCATGGCTTCAATTGGTGGTATGGGTTTGAACCCCACTTTTGACACCATGTTACATTTGTTCTTGATAAAAGACAAACTTTACATGGGTTTAAATGCTAACACATTTTTATTCCAACACTCTAGACATGATGGCTTCTAGCTCCGCGATTTAGCATGCGCTTCCAGTTCACCAATGTCACTCCCGGTTTCGGGTGAACTACTTGCATTGCCCACAAGGAACTGAAGTTTTTTATTATGGACATACAGTACATAATAACACAGCAAGCTCTGATACAGACAGAGAAATACGAGCTGTGATTGATAAGTTCTTGGCCTAAGGTAGAAGGAGTCAATTTTAGAAAACCTAGCTCATTTATGTTTCAACATTGTCCCCTCCTAAATGTGCACACTTAGTCCAACGGTCGTGGAGCATAGGGATCCCTTATTTGCCGATGTGGTCCACAGCAGGGGTGATTGATAAGTTCGTGGCCTAAGGTAGAAGGAGATGAGTTACTAACTCAGACTTTCTGCATTACCACTCAAAGAGTTGAAATGCACGTACAGTTTTGTTTGGTATAATCCCTTAATATATTCATGGTATTTCTCTATCAGACCAACATGTAATTGCATTTGTTACATTACTGGCCAGAAGGGTTATTTTGTTGAAATGGAAAGATGTTTCTGCTCCTACTTTGATACAATGGTTCTCTCAGGCGATGCTGTCTCATTTTGGAGAAACTCAGAGGTCAAACTTTTGATCCTCAATTTGATATCGAGAAAAGGTGGGGTTCATTTGCCCGCTACTATCATCTGATTTGAGTTAATTAATAAGGTTTCCTTCCGATTTTTGTTTAAATGGATTTGAGTTGGCGGATTGATGTTTTTCTTTTATGGAAGCTTGTATAATGTATAGCCCTGGGGTTGTGCTCCCAATGGGGTTTTCTTTAGTTAGTAGGGTTTTTATTCTCTTAGTAGGGTTCTTTTTTTTCTATCAAAAAATATTCTTAACACTTTATTTTTTCTTCTTATTATTGATATATTAGTTTTGTAACAGTTATTTGCTAATTTAATTCTTCATTGTACATATTGAATATTGACTTGATTACCTTAACGTATTTTTGTTGATCTTTAATAATAACTAATAAAAAAGATTTTAAAACTGAAAATGAACCGCACGTTGCAGTAACGAGAGCGTCTTAGACCTCCAGGTGGTCCACAGCAGGGGTGATTGATAAGTTTGTGGCCTAAGGTAGAAGGAGATGAGTTATACAGCTCTCGTTACATGCATGTGCAGTTCAACTCTTTGAGTGAAAATGCAGAAAGTTCCAAGTTTCTCCTCATCTCCTTCTACCTTAGGCCACGAACTTATCAATCACCCCTGCTGTAGACCACTTTCTGGAGGTCCAAGACACCGACTTCTACAAAGAAGGGATTCGTATGTTCCACGACTGCTGGACTAAATGTGTGAATGTAGGAAAAAAAAAATGCTCGGTTTTCTAAAATTGACTCCTTCTACTGTAGGCGTCGAACTTATCAATCACCCCTCGTATGTGGTGTGGAATGTAAGTATAAAGTGGCAGTTCATCAAGGGATGAAGGGCGCTGAGAGCTGTGGAGAGGACTCGCTGATGTGGATGTAGTGGTGGTGGGGGGGAAGGGTGGTTATCTGTATATGTGCTGTGTATTTAATGTTTCCGTTGTGTTTGAGTAGTGTTGTAATTATATTGTTTGACTCAAAAGTTAAAATTAGTGGGAACCTAAAGGATTGAGAAGCTTTTAAAAACCAATGGAAGGCAACCATAAACAAGTTATAAAGAAGGAATACAAAGGCAAGCAAGCCAATAATATTAAAGAGGATACCAAAAGTATCTTCAGATCTATGAAGTGTAAAAGAGAGATGAGAATAGATATTGGACGGCTGGAAAACGATATTGAAGAAATGAGTGAATGGCAGAGGAAAGAAGGTTCTTGGGAAGGTCTGATGGGTCGATAAATCACCTGGACCAAATGGTGTACACCCCAGGATTCTGAAAAAGGTAGCTGAAGAGATTGTGGATGCATTAGTAATGATCTTTCAAGAATCAATAGATTCTGGCATAGTTCAAGAAGAATAGAAAATTGCAAATGTCACTCCACTCTTCAAGAAAGGTGAAAGGCAGAAGAAAAGAAATTATAGGACAGTTAATTTGACCTCAGTGGTTAGGAAGATGTTGGAGTTGATTGTTAAGGATGTGATATCTTGCCTGACAAATCTGTTGGAATTCTTTGAAGACATAACAAGCAGGATAGACAAAGGAGAATTGGTGAATGTTGTGTACTTGATTTTTTTCAGAAGGCTTTTAACAAGGTGCCACACGTGAGGCTGAACAAGTTAAGAGCCTCAAGAAAGATATGAGCATGGATAGAGCATATTGGCAGGAGGCAAAGAGTGGGGGTAAAAGGGTGCTTTTCTGGTTGGCTGCCGGTGACTAGTGGTGTTCCACAGAGGTCTGTGTTGGGTCCAATTCTTTTTATGTTAAATGTCAATGATTTGGATGATGGAATTGCTAGCTTTGTGGCCAAGTTTCCGGATCGTATGAAGATAAGTGGAGGGGTAGGTAGATTTGAGGAAGTAGAGAGACTACAGAAGGTCTTAGACAGATTCAGCGAATGGGCAAAGAAATGGCAGATGTAATATATCGTTGGGAAGTGTATGGCTGTGCAAAGGGACTTGGGGTCCTCATGCAGGGATTCCTAAAGGTTAATTTGCAGATTGAATCAGTGGTAAGTGGTAAGGAAGGTAAATGCAATGTTAGCATTCAATTTGAATATAAAACTAGAATATAAAAGCAAGGGTGAAATGCTGAGGTTTTATAAAGCACTAGTGAGTCTTAGTATTGTGAGCAGGTTTGGTATTATATCTTAAGGATATGTTGACATTACAGAAGGTTTAAAAGAAGTTCACGAGAATTATTCCTGGATTGAAAGGCTTACCATATGAAGAGCATTTTATGGCTCTGGGCCTCTACTCACTAGAATACAGAAGAATGAGGGAGAATCTCATTGAAAGCAATTGAATGTTGATCAGCCTCGATAGAGTGGATATGGAGAGGAAGTTTCTTATGGTGGGGGAGTGTAAGTCCAGAGGACACAGCTTCAGTATAAAGGGACATCTATTTAGAATGGAAATGAGGAGGAATTTCTTTAGACAGAGAGTGGTGAATCTGTGGAATTCATTGTCACAGGCAGATGTTGAGGCCAAGTTTAATGGATATTTTAGGCAGAAGTTAATAGATTCTTGATTGGTCAGGGCATGAAGGTATATGGGGGGTTGGGGGAGGCAAGAGATTGGGGCTGAGATGAAAAATGGATCAGCCATGATGAAATGATGAAACAGTCTGGATGGGCCAAGTAGCTTGATTCTGCTCCTATATCTTATGGTCTTATTAACATTCTTCCAAATTGAAGAGATTGTCTGAGCATTGTCAATTCAGTGATGAGCTTAATGATGCACTGAGAAATCATTTGATTTATGGAATCTTACAAGAAAACATTCAAAAATGGTTCCTAACTGCGGCACAGCTCACATTTAAAAGAACAGTTGAAATCGCTGTAGCAAAGGAAACAGCAGACAGAGATGCAACTGAGTTGCAGTCAGGATTGAAAGTGAGCGTGAACAAAATCGTAACATCTAAAGAGAAACATGCCTGGCCGAACAAATCGTGTTACCAATGTGGCATGGCTCAGGTACACTAGACCAATGTGGTTTAAAGGCAAAAGTAGCAGAGAGGGCAGCAAAGTAGGACACAAACAAAGAGCATGTTGGGCAGATAACAATAAATGTACTGCACAGGGAAGAGAAAAAGATAAAAAGTCAAGTTGCAATTTAAAATGTGCTGTTGATGAGACGTCTAATAATGATGAGAGTGACACAGAGCTGGGTAGCCTTAAGGTTCACAATGTGAAAACTAATAGGAGACAAACAAAATGGCTTACACCAAAAGTGAAGAGCAAATTAATAAAAATGCATTTGGACACTGACCCAGCTGTTTCAGTCAGTGCACAGAATGAGTTTGAATGGCATTTCAAAGATACTGAACTAAAGCCTGCAGATACAGTACCCAACTAACAACTCATACTGGGGAATAGATAACTTCCGTGGGAATGATATTCATAACAGTGAAATACAACAAATAACAAGCCACATTGGTCTTGTATGTGGTAAAAACAGGAGGGCCAGCTCTGTGGAGTCATGATTGGCTGAGGAAGCGAGAACTTGAATAAGGTTCTATCCATCATCTGCATGTCACATTCCCTGCAATAGAGTCAACTGAAAGTGAATTAAGAAAGGACAGCAGAAGGAAGATATTGGAAAATTCCAACATATCAAGGATAAAATAATGTTAAATGAAAATGCCACATCAAAATTTTACAAAACTCATCCAGTGAGGTGGCAGGAGGAAGTTTCCCATGGGCGTCATCAATGCTGTGTCACTCTCATCATTACGAGGGACGATTGATAAGTTCGTGGCCTAAGGTAGAAGAAGTCAGTTTTAGAAAACTTAGCACACATATTTTTCAACTTAGTCCCCTCCTACATTTACACATTTAGTCCAGCGGTAGTGGAGCATACGGATCCCTTCTTTGTAGAAGTTAGCATCCTGGGCCTCCAGAAAGTGTTCCACAGCAGTGGTGATTGATAAGTTAATGGCCTAAGGTAGAAGGAGATGAGTTATACAGCTCTTGTTACATGCATGTGCAGTTCAACTCTGAGTGATTATACAGAAAGTTTGAAGTTAATAGCTGTGGACCAATTTCTGGAGGTCCAGGATGCCAACTTCTACAAAGAAGGGATTTGTATGCTCCACGACCGCTGGACTAAGAGTGTAAATGTAGGAGGGGATTATGTTGAAAAATAAATGTGCTAGGTTTTCTAAAATTGACTCCTTCTACCGTAGGCCACAAACTTATCAAACACCCCTTGTGTTAGACTTTTCATCAACAGCACTTTTTCAAATTGCAACATGACGTTTTATCTTTTTCTCTGCATTGTGCCGTCTGTTTATTTTTGACCCAGAAGAATGGGTCTGTTAGAATCTGTGGAGACTTTAAAGTCACCATCAACCCAGTAGTAAGATAGATCAATAACTTCTGCCTAGGATAAAGGATACCTTTGCAAATCTTTCTAGACGGAAACACTTCAACAAAGTCAATTTGACTAAGGGCTTCCTACAGACGTATGCTGGAAGAAGACTCCAGTGTTTCTCACCATAAAACTCAGAATAGTGTATATTGCAATAATTGGTTTAGTTTTGGAGTAACTTCTGCATCCTCACTCTGGAGAAAAGCTATGGTTCAGGTGCTATAAGGCTGCCCAGGCATTCGGTGCTACCTGGATGGCAGCATTGTTACTAATAAAGATGACAAGGAACATCTCCAAAATCTCAAGTCAACGTTAAAAAGATTAGATTATTACAGGCTCAGAGCATGATGCATCAGGTGTGAATTCTTTAATTCTGTGGACTCATTTTTGTGAACTTCAGTTGTTTGCTAACTTTTGTTGTTTGTATGATTTAATGTTTTTTTTCTGTACATTGGGTGATTGATGGTCTTCCCTTTTTAATGGGTTTTGTTGGTTTTGTTTGTTCTGTGGCTGCCTGCAAGGAGATGAATATCAAGATTGTATTTAGTATACATAATTTGATAATAAATGTTCGTTGAACTTTGAACTTTAAATTCAGGGGACAACTGATCATAGGAATCCTGATAGATTGTCCTGTTTACCCTTGGAAAATGAAATACCTGAAAATTTACAAAAGAGGACACGCCTCTTGACATAATCCCCAAAATGCAAATTGAAAGCCTCCTTGTTCTGGCAGAGGTGATCCAAATGGAAACCAGAAAAGCTCCCCCCCCCACCTCGCCACTGTCTCAGGTCTACATGGACACCCAAAATAGCAGGAATGTACAGTATAAACTCCTGTTCCCCATTTTTACCAGGACCAGAATGAATGTACCCTTGATGGGGGCTTGCCTTCATGTAGAGGTTGAGAGTTGTACCATCCAAGCTGAGAGCTAAAATGTTGGAGGAGTTGCATGCCAGGTCATCTAGACATGGTCAAAGTGAAAGAGTCGGCTTGAAGCTCTGTCTGGTGGCCTGGGACTGATCAGTAGATCAAACGGCTTGCCGTGCACTGTTTGGAATACCAACATATCCAGCAAAAATATGTCCAAAGCTGTCAGAGCCACTTCCTACAGTCTCAGAGTGCAGTCCTACAACCACCACAGAGGAGGCCCCAGAACCTGAGATTGTTTCACACCCACAAGACTCTCCTGTCAAGCAGATTGACGTCCCCCACCACCCCACCCTTGTTAGGTAAGACATTATCTGCCAAGTGTCAGAAATCTTCCACACAATTAAATCTTTAGGCCTGAACAGAACAATTTAATACTTACTATACTATAGATATTTATATAATAGTTGTATGTATGGTATACTGTATATATGTGTGTTCCCACAGATTGGGATGCACTCTATGTTAAGTTGGAGTGTATAGCTAAGCAGGGAGGACTGTTGTGTATTTAAAATTTCAGTCTTGTTTCGGTAGTGTTGTATATTGTTTGATTAAGTATTATTGTTTGTTTAAGTTAGTCATTACAGGTTATAGAGTATGTAATTGTATGTGAATGGCATATGTCATCATGCCACCGTGTCGTGAGTGAGCACGCAGTAGACATGCAGCGTCAGACTCCGTGTTTTTCATTTGATTCATGTTGTGTTTTGGACTTACAAAACATAACAATATGCTTCACTTAATATCCCAATCAATTTTACGGGAAAATTGGTAAACAAAAAGTTAGATACTGGGCCATATAGGTAGAAATTAGGCACAGGACCAAAGACTTGGCTGGAGAAGTATGTTTTAAGGACCATCTTGATTGAGATTTCTCTCTGTATTGATGTTACTTTTCTAATACTAATATAAAAAATTTCATCAAGAATTTTTTAACTTGATCAAGTTTATGCATTCCTGACAAATTTTGAAAACTTCTATTACACTATGTTAAGGCCATTTAAAAAAATTGAAGTCTTAGAATGAGATCTGGAGCTTGGCTACCCTATGCCTGATGTAAACATCTTGCTCTGAAGTGATATTATAGTTGTGTTTCCGCAAGAATGAGTGTTGAGTTGTAACCAGATCCTCGAATAATAGTAATGTACATAAAAAAATGTAAATAATCTTCCAGAATGTGTGTCCTGGGGAAAAAAGGAGTCACAATGATGGCTATAAAGAAATTTATCCCTGTTTAAATATTGTTGCAAATTGTACAGTATCCCTCAATACATATTGTAAATGTTACATATTGCAAGGCATAATAACTAATGTACCACTGCAATTTTAAACTATGC
This sequence comes from Mobula hypostoma, assembly GCF_963921235.1. Classification (NCBI taxonomy): domain Eukaryota; kingdom Metazoa; phylum Chordata; class Chondrichthyes; order Myliobatiformes; family Myliobatidae; genus Mobula; species Mobula hypostoma. Next base: position 32,691,011 of record NC_086099.1, on the reverse strand, counting down.
TATAATTTTAAAATATTATTTATATCTTTAACATTTGAAGAAAATTAAAATTTGGATCCTTTTAAGGGGAGAGTACATTTAATTGTTCTGGCAGGAACATGAAAAGCAAGCTTCAGAAAGAGACTCTTATATGATTGTGATATACAGTGTTGTATAACCTGCATAGTTTTCTAGTGGGCTTTACGAGAGCAGAGCTAGTTGATAACAGAGAATTAGACTTTCTATCATTACTTGACAGCGCAGGCTCAGTGATATCTAACTATGCTTTTTTGCTGCCTGAGGCTGCTTTGATTACCAATACTTCATTTCAGATATGACTTTGCCTTTTTCATCATTGCCAAGCATTTTGCTGCATAACTCATTTATCTTTGATATTTTTTTCTATTTTATGTTCTGCCACTAAATGAATTTAAAGCTCTGTCAGGAAAGCATAAAATTTTCCCTTAAATCATTGCCTGACAGTAAAATTCAGAATACACGTGCTACAGTTGAAATAGCCATTAATGATTCCAAATCGAGTTCTTCTGTTTCTGTGAAACTTCTGCTGCTCTGTCACCATTGTTGTGTCTGGTAGTTGCAAGAAGCTAGGTTTGTATGTGTAAGTGGGATTTCTGTCGCATCTCCAACAAAGTTGGAACAACGCAACAAGAGAAAAACTGAAGAAATTCTTACTGATTCTTAGGTTGTGCAAAATATGAATTACTGTATTTTATTTCTTCATTATTTAGAGATACGGCACGGTTACAAGGCCTTCCAGCCCAACAAGCCAGCACTGTTCAATTATACCTATGTGGCCAATTAACAACTAACTAATCTTGGGAATGTGGGAAAAAACCAGAGCACCTGGAGGAGGCCCACATGGTCACAGGTGGAACAAACAAACTCTTTACAGACTGTGGCAGGAACCGAACCCAGGTTTCTGGTGCTGTAATAGTGTTACGCAAACTGTTACGCTATCATGACACCCCAAATGTGAATAAAATTTTATGTCTTTGACTGACAGAAGACTGTGCCCAACATCGAAAGGTAGCTGGGGTTCAACCCATCCGGTAAGAGTACACAAGAGGTAACTTTAAAAAAAGATTGAAATTTATCAAAATAGTATGAAATGTTTAACCAAATGCAGATTATTCAACATTTCATGTTTTCATAAATTCAAAGCTTTGCAAATCCAATGTTTTATTTGGACTGCATTTTAACCCCAGTTTTATACACCCAGTTTTTGTTGTTTCTGTTGAAAGTAGGATTTTCTAGCTATAACAGTCAATAAATCTACTTCTCGGTCTTTGAGTGGAAACAGGCCCTTCAGCCCAATGCATTCATACCAACCAGTATAGCTTAATATTATTGCCATAGGTATCGCGATACAGTGAAGAATGATGACCATGTCATCATATCAGTACATTGAGATAATACAAGGGAAAAGTGTTAACAGAATTCTGAATATGGTGTTACACTTACAAAGACAGTAAGGTGCAAGGACAAGACAAGGCAGATTATAGTTATGTCCGTTTCCAAAGTTTTTCTTAAAATAAATTTCATTGGCCATTTAGTTTCTGAGAGAGAAAAAGATCATCTGCAACATAAACATTCAAGCAAGTTTAAAAATTTATGAATTTTTTTCATTTATTTTATTTATATTTATTGTTTCTCTTACACCAGAGAGTCTGAAATTAATTCTTGATTTGAGTTGTGAATATGCAGTGATTAGAATGATATTCCTGATGACAACTCTGAGAAGCCTCAGACTACACACAGCCAAACTACATTTTCATCAGAGAGATGCATAACTAAACAAGTGGTGACAAGAACGTCACTCAGTGAAGCACTCATAAAATAGCACCCAGGTAAGTACTGACTAGAAACCAAGACTGAAAAATAACTCTGGGCTTGGGAGACTGAAGAACCAGCATAAGGTTGGATTGTCTTTCTTGGAAGGCTTCTGAGCAGTTCTGGGCCATTTACCTAAGAAAAGGTGTGCTGGCTTTGCACAGGGTCTTGAGGACATTCAGGAGAATGATTTCACAAATAAGAGTGTTGTTGTATAAGGAATGTTTGATGGCTCTGGGCCTGTACTTGCTGTAGTTTAAATAATGAGGGAGGATCTCATTAAAACCTATCGAATACTGAAAGGCTTACATAGAGTGGACGTGAAGAACATGTTTCTTATAGTGTGGGAGTCTAAGACCATAGGGTTCAACCTCAGAACAGAGGGATGTCCATTTAGAACAGAGTTGAGGAGGAAATTCTTTAGCCAGAGCGTGGTGAATCTGTGGGATTAATTGCCACAGAGGCCAAGTCAACAATTATATTTGAAGCGGAGGTTGTCAGGTTCCTGATTAGTCAAGGGAGAATGGTTATGGGGAGAAGGTTGAGAATGTTGCTGAAAGGTATAATAAATCAGCCATATTGGAATGGCAGAGCAAACTTGATAGTAGCAGAATTAGACCATTCAGCCTATGTCTTAAGATCTTATGATCTAGCCTGAGGTGATTGCTTTAAAACAGGTGGCCTGATTTCTCAGTGTTTAACATTCACCTGGGGGCACTAAAGATTTGCTGGGAAAACCCAATGTATTTAATTGTTTGGTAAGAAAATGTTCTGTCCAATGACTGTGACAGGTAGGGGGCACTGGATGTCAATAAGCTTAATGCTGTAGAGCAGCAAGTCAAAGAGCTCGTGGAGAGATGCTAAGCTCTTGCTATAATGGAGGATCAATGGACAGTGACGGAGGTCCATTAGTTCCTGCATAGCTGAACAATCAGCCAAGAGCTTTCATACCATTCCTAGTCTCCATACTGCCAAGGATGAGATGCTCATTTGTTTGTATCTTTATTTAGAAACATTACAGGACTCGGAGCAGAGAATAATGAAGAGTAGAAGGATGGTGAGAACAGTGATGAATGGATGAGCAGGAAGTGAGATTTTCCAGTTATTCATGAACTGCATTAAGTTGGGAGAACACTCATTTATCCCTTCTTTGACACTGAGTCAAAATTCTGCAATTCCTGATCTATATCATTGACTGCGTTCCTTCATCACAAAATCACAGATGATAAGAAGACTCATTGCCACCAACTTTTCATAGGTAACTGGGGACAAGGAAAGTATACCAACACTTCTTCCACTCTTTTAAAAGTGGTACAGAGGAAATGGTGTTGAGGGCCAAGTAGAAACTCAGAAACATAGTCAGCAAGATTCGCTTCCATGATCTCCCCATCTGATGATTGCTACATCACATTTCACTCCTTATTGTTGAATCAGTGGACTTGACTGTATTCAGGGATTCATCTTAGAGTCTGAATAAATAGATCACAGCTGTCAGTGACTTCATTAAAACCTGCGTCGATGAGTGTGTGCCTTCGAGAACCTACTGTACATACCCACATCAAAAACTAATGAGGGCTAGATCTGTGGCATTCAAGTCTGGTGACCCAGGACAACACAAGGAAACCAGGTATGACTGAGAGGGCAATCTCAAGAGAAAAGGTACAATTTCAAATGTGGTTGGATGTAAAACCTAACATCATGAATGGCAGAATTTCAGATGCTCATGAGAGGGCATATAGGAGTAAGATATATAGGCTAGTTGACTGGTGTCACAGCAACAACTTTAGGTCAAAAGAACTGATTGTAGACTTCACATAGGGCAAGATGAGGGAACACATACACCTGTCCTCAGAGGAATCAGAAGTGGAAAGAGTCAGCAATTTCAAGTTCCTCTGTGTCAATATCTCTGAGGATCTATCCCGGGCCCAACATACCAAAAAAAAGCAGATCAAAGGCGACATGACAGTGGCTATATTTCATTAGGAGTTTGAGGGGATTTGCTATGTCACCAAGGACACGAGCAAATTTGTACAGATGTAGCATGAAAAACATTCTAACTGGCTGCATCACCATCCACTATAGGGAGTTTACTGCAGAGGATCAAAATACACTGCTGAGAGTTGTAGACTTAGTCAGTTCCATCAGGGGCACTAGCCTCTGTAGTATCCAGGACGTCTTCAAGGAGTGATGCCTCAGACAGGCACATGCATCATTAAGGATCCCATCACCCAGGACATGCCTTGTTCTCATTGGACTGTCAGAGGGGAGGTACAGGAGCTGGAAGGCACACACTCAATTCAGGGACAGCTTCTTCCCCCTTTGGCATCCATTTTCTGAATGGACATTGAACCCATGAACACTACCTCATTACTTTTTTTAATTTTTGCACTAATTTAACCTAACTATTTTATATAGTAACTGATGTTTTTTTTTCTCTCTATTATGGATTGCATTGTACTGCAAAGACAACAAATTTCGCCACATATGTCAATGATATTAAACCCGAATCTGATCAGAATATTGAGAAAAAAGTACATATATGTCTGCAAAATAATAGAGTTAAAATCAGTGTAACGAAGGGAATAAAAAAGTAGTGAGTGTGCCTTCAGGCTCTTGTACCTCCTTTCTGACTGTAACATTGTGAAGAGAGCATGTCCTGGTGGTGGGGGATCCTTAATGATGGATACTGCCTTCCTAAAGTACCACTCCTTGAAGATGCCTTGGATACTATGGAGGCTAGTACCTATTATGGAGCTGACTAACTTTACAAGTTCTGCAACTTATTTCTATCTTGTACTGCAGCACCTCTCCCCCCGCCCCCCCACACTCAGAAACCTCTCCATGGTACATTTCTAGAAGTCTGAGTGTTTTACTTGACAAAAAAAGATCTCCTCAAATTCCTACTAAAATATAGAAGTTGTTTTGCCTTCTTTATAGTTACATTGATATGTTGCGTCTAGGTTAAGTCCTCAGAGATACTGAGGAACTTGAAATTGCTCACTCTCTCCTCTTCTGATTGCTCTGTTTGGACTGGTTTGTGTTGCCTCGTCTTACCCTTCCTGAAGCTCTTTGGTTTTGCAGACACTGAGTGCCAGGTTGTTTCTGCGACACCACTGAACTAACCGGTATATCTCACTCCTTTACGCCCTTTCGTCACTATGTGAAATTCCACTCAATGGTTGTATCATCAGAAAATAATAGATGACATTTGAGCCATGCCTAGCGCACAATCATGGGTGTAGAGAGAGTAAAGCAGGGGGCTAAGCTCACATACCTGTGGAGTGCCAGTGTTGATTGTCAGCAAGGTGGAGATGTTATTTCCAATCTGCACAGATTGTTGTTGTCTGGTTAGGAAGTCAAGGATCCAGTTACAGAGGCCTAGGTTCTGAAACTTTTCAATCAGGACTGTTGGAATAATGTTAAATGTTGTGCTATAGTCAATAAACAGCATCCTGGCATAGATATTTGCATTGTCCAGATGATCAAAGGCTACGTGGAGACCCACTGAGATCTCATCAGCTGTAGACCTATTGTGGCGATAGGCAAATTGCAGTGGGTCCACGTCCTTCCTGATTCTAGCCACGACCAACCTCTCAAAGCATTTTATCACCATAGATGTGAGTGCTTCTGGACAATAGTCACTGAAGCAGCTCACACCGCTCTTCTTGAGCACTGGTAAAATAGTTGTCCTTTTGAAGCAGGTGGGAACTTCCAAATGTAGCAATGAGAGATTGAAAATGTCTTTGAACACTTCCACCAGTTGGTTGGCATAGGTTTTCAGAGCCTTACTATGTACTCCATGGGACCCTGCTACCTTGAGGGTTTGCCCTATTGAAAGGCAGCATGACATCAGTCTCTGAGACACAAATCACAGGGTCATCAGATGCTGCAGGGATCCACATAGCTGTGGTTTTATTCTCCCTTTCAAAGCAAGCATAAAAAGTATTGATCTCATCATGATGTTGGGTTTTGCTTTGTAGGAAATAATGGCCTACAAACCCTGCCAGAGTTGACATGCATCCAATGTCACCTCCAACCACTTCTGGAATTGTTTTTGGCTCTTGAAATAGCCCTCTGCAAATCACACTTGGTTTTCTTATACAGACCTGGATCACCAGACAAATGACACAGATCCAGCCTTCAACAGACTGCAAACATTCCATTTCATCCACAACTTTTGGTTTGGGAATGTACTGTAAGCTTTCATAGTGTCAGGGCACTGGGGCAGGGATCCAATCACAGACCCAGTACTGTGCACACAGTGATATTAATTGAGTAACAAATCCCAAGGTGCAAACAAAGTCAGCATCAAAGTTCAGGCAGAGATCAAAACATCCAGAATCAGGAAACAGGTGGAGTCAATATTCAGACAGCCAGAGTTTAGATACAAATCCTAGAAAGGCTCAGGAAAACTCACTGGCCCAATCTGTCAACAACCAGATGAAAACACAGGACTGAAATACACTGAGCAATAAAGAGAGAGGCAGGTGATAGGTGGAGCACGATGAGACACAGGTGGCAGCAATACAGGTAATAATGGGAAACAGATGAGAGATGGATACTCAGTAATACAGGGGCCAGAGTAGGGCAGGAACAGGGACAGGAGCACATGGCAATACAAACCACAGACTGACAGCTGGGGGAAACACACAAAAAGGCAGAGCTCAACTGGAGGAACTGACACATAAGCCCACACCCATCCACACAGGTCTTAATGAAGTCAGTGACAACTGCAGTGTACTCATCCAGGTTCGAAGCTGATTCTGATATACATACAGTAAGACTAGAGCAAGCAATTCCCACTCAGCATATTATTCTATTATTCCTTCCGGTGAACTTAAGAGAAAATAAAAGGGAAAAGAAAGCTTTGTTTGCCGCTAAAGTAAGTAAAGATTGGAAGACAAAATATCTGTTCTGGGTCAATTGTAATAGAGAAGATTGAGAGCTTATTTCATTCACAGCCATTCTTTCAGGTACCAATGTTATTTTGTTGCCTAAAGCAAGGTATCGCAGATGCTTGTAATCTGAAATAAAACCAGAAAATGTTGGAAGTATTCAGCAGGTGAGGCAGCTAATGCAGAGAGAAAATCAGAGTTAATAGCTCAGATCAGTGACCTTTTGTCAGATAACAGTTTAAGCACTTATTTCACTCCCCACAGACATTGCTTCACCTGATGGTACTTCTAACATTTTCTGCACTTGTATTGTGTTTAGTTATCTGATTATTTTAAAGGGTATGTTTGCTAGGGACTAAAACGCTTTCTGTTTAAAATAGCAGAATTATAATAAGATGAGCATTAAGTGAATGAGTATGCTTGTAGGGGAAGTTTTTAACTACACTTGTAATTGAACAGTTTGACTCATGACATTCTGGATTCAAAGCACTCTTTTGCCAAATTGTTAACACCATGTCCTCAGGAATGTTCATTTAAATGCCGGTGTTGTGGAAGGCAGAACAGATTTATGCAGATACAATACATGTTCCAGATGATAATGGAGAATTCTTCCTAATGTATCAATATGGTGAAAATGTATGAAGAGAGGTCACAGTGGCCACAGTTCTTTATGAAGCAGATGGCACAGATCCCATACTTTACCTCTGTGAAGGACAAAGATGATTGTACAATTCACCCCATCAATCATGCTTGAAAATTCCTCACTGTAAGAAACTGCGATTGATTTATATTATATAACTGTCCTTCAGCCCACTGTATTTTGCTGGAGGAATTATTTGGCTGTACTAGGGAGACTCGGCTGTAGATTTGGTCATGAGTTCAAAACCTGCTGTTTCATGAATAAATTAAAAAAAGGCAAGTCGCACCCAGCTCCATCTCACCAACTGATATAAAGCTGTCAATGGTCATTCAGAAGATAAAAGGGCCACACATTCAGAGTTTTCGCTTGTATACTAGGCAGGATTATAACATTCAGAACCTAAAACATTAGTAACATGCATTCAACAGGAATACTGCAGACGCTGGTAATTCAAGCAACACACATCAAAGTTGCTGGTGAACGCAGCAGGCCAGGCAGCATCTCTAGGAAGGGGTACAGTCGACGTTTCAGGCCGGGACCCTTCGTCAGGACTAACTGAGAGAAGAGTTAGTAAGAGATTTGAAAGTGGGAGGGGGAGATCCAAAATGATAGGAGAAGACAGGAGGGGAAGGGATGGAGCCAAGAGCTGGACAGGTGAACAGGTGATTGGCAAAGGGGATATGAAAGGATCATGGGACAGGAGGTCCAGGGAGAAAGACAAGGTGGGGGGGAACCCAGAGGATGAGCAAGGGGTATAGTCAGAGGGACAGAGGGAGAAGAAGGAGAGTGAGAGAAAGAATGTGTGTATAAAAATAAATAACGGATGGGGTATGAGGGGGAGGTGGGGCATTAGCGGAAGTTAGAGAAGTCGATGTTCATGCCATCAGGTTGGAGGCTACCCAGACGGAATATAAGATGTTGTTCCTCCGACCTGAGTGTGGCTTCATCTTTACAGTAGAGGAGGCCGTGGATAGACATGTCAGGATGGGAATGGAATGTGGAATTAAAATGTGTGGCCACTGGGAGATCCTGCTTTCTCTGGCGGACAGAGCGTGGGTGTTCTATATATTGGCGAGACCCGACGCAGACTGGGAGACCACCAGGAGTTTAACGTATTTGGGACGTGTTCACATTGACAATTTAAAATTGCATAGAACATAGAAAGTTGGAATAAATGGATTTTTTTTCAGGCTGGAAGGATGTAAATGGTGCAATGTCCCATCAATCAGCTCTGGACCTTTTATTATTTATCAATTATATTAATAATTTGGAATAGGGTCAACAACACTGAAAAGATCCTTGGACCCATCTAGTCCATGTCAAAACCATTTAAACTGCCAACTCCCATTGACTTGCACTGGGACCATAGCCCTCCATATCCCTACTATCAACGTGCCTATCCAAACTTCTCTTAAAGTTGAAATCAAGCTCGCATGGACCACTTGTGCTGGCAACTCATTCTACACTCTTAAGACCCTTGGGTGAAGAAGTTTCCACTCATGTTCCCCTTAAATTTCTCACCTTTCATCCTTAAATAGCTAAAACAAAAGTTATGTGTTTTACAAAGAGGGTCAATAGATCTGCTCCGAATTTGAAATTGTATAGTCAAATTCTTGAAGAAATGTCAGTGGTAAGATTTCTTGGCATGTGGCTGGAAGCACCATATCAGTAAGAAAATTGACAAATGTAAAGAGGCATTAAATATCTTTAGGTATCTATGTGGGTGTTCTTGGGGTGCTACACGAAAATCTCTGTTGACTTTATATATTTGTTTAATTAGATTGGTACTGGATTATGGCTGTGTGGCTTATGGATCAGCTTCATCTTCAAATTCAAAATGTTTGCATGTGATACAAGCTCAGGCTTTTGTGTTGTGGTGCAGTAAGGCTGTCTCCTGTTTCAGCTTTACTGGTTGAAATGGGACAATTACGCTTACAGTTGTGGAGGATGAAGTTGTTGTTAACATACTGGGTAACTTGAGGGGGCAGAGAAATGATCACCCTGTTAGAAGACTGTTGGGAACATCACAAGAAGCGTGTTTTTAGTTTTGGGTGGCTGGGTTTTCATCACACGAGGAATATGGGTTTGCTGGATTTGTCTCACTGTAGCTTTCTCGGTAACCCCACAATGGTTTTTTCCAATGGCTTCAGTTGATTTTAGGTTGCATGATTTAATGAAATCCAAGGATCCTGATCTGCTGGAGAGTCTGTTGGTTCATCAGAATATTAAGGGGAATTATTGTGATATGTTAACCATTTTTACTAATGGATGAAAAGATAATTTAATGGGAAATGTCAGGGTGTCTATTTTTGTGCCTGAATTACAGCTAACAATAAAGAAATGTCCTATTAACTATTTATCAGTGTATACTGCAGAACTGGTTGCCATCATTTTGGGTTTACAGTGGGTGGAGGAAATCTGTCATTGCAAAGTTATAATTTGTTCAGATTCTTTTTCAGTTTTGACTAGTCTTAAAGCAGGCCGACCTAGCAGTAGGTCTGACTTACTGCTGGAAGCTCTTCAAACTTTATTTCATATTCAAAGTATTGGTCTACATGTCTTCTTCTTATGGGTTCCTGCACATAGAGGTGTTGGGGGAATGAGGGGGTTGACTTTTTGGCCAAAAATGCTGTTAAAATTTCATCTGTATATATAAACCTTCCACTTAGCAAATCAGAAGCTAAGGGATTGGTGGGGCTAAGAATTAGGGGATCAAGGCAAAAGAATGAGATAATGGCATAAGGGGAAACAACTTACCAGAATACATAAAAATGTTGGATTGACGTGAGAAGGGGGTAAGACAAGAAGGGAAGGAATTATATTGACTCGACTTAGAATTGGGCATATAATGTTTAACTATTCCTTATATCTTGTTGGGAAATATCACCCTCGGGTGTGTAGGTGTTTTCATCATTATGAAACAGTTGAATACATCCGGGGTGCCTAGGCACGACTCTAGTAGCAACAGTACTCTCAATGGATACGATTAAATATTCCCGTTTCAGCCTGATACAGCTCAAAAGCACAACTGCTTCCAAGGTTGGTACAGTCAACAAAGATGTCTTAATGCATTTAAGCGAACAATCGCTGCTTAAAACCGACGGAAAAAACAACGATTGTAGTCAGAAGCACCCACATAGGACACCTTGGAGGAAGTGTGGGTGTAGAGTGGGTTACAAGTCTGTTTAAGAAAATGGGGTTTTAAACTCCCTATACCGACTATCTTCTTGGCCAACGTGCTGTCTGTGGTGAATAAAATCATTGATCTCAGAGCTAGGTTGCTGAATCAGAGGGACATTAGGACCATGTGTGTCCTTTGTTTCACGGAATCCTGGTTAACCCCTTCCATGCCAGATGCAGCGATTCAGATCGACAGGTTTTCTATACACTGTCAGGATAAATCTATAGAGTCTCTCGAAAGCAGATGTGGAGGAGTATGCCTCATGATCAACTCTTCTTGGTGCACAAGTATATCAGTGTTGTCCCAATTCTGCTCACCAGACCTGGAATATTTAGCAGTAATGTGCCGTCCTTTTTACCTACCACGGGAGTTCTCTGGGGTTATTTGGTAGCAGTTTACATTCCACCTCAGGCCAATGTCAACCAGGCTTTAGATGATCTGAGCAATGGGATCAACATGCATGAAACAGCACACCCTAACGCCTTCACTATGATTTTGGGAGATTTTAACCAGGCCAGTCTGAAAAAATCACCATTGCTACACCACCATCAAGAATGCCTACCGTGCTATTTCATGCCCTCACTTCGGAAAGTCTGATCACCTAGCAGTACTTCTACTCCCTGAGCATAGACAGAGACTGAAGACTGCAGCACCAGCAGCGATGTCCAAAGGTATGGACAAGGGAAACACTGGAGCGCCTACAGGACTGCTTTGAATCAGTGGATTGGACTGTAGTCAGGGATTCATCTTCCAACGTGGATGAGTGTGCTGCAGTTGTTACTGACTTCATTAAAACCTGTGTGGATGAATATGTGCCCACAAAGACTTACTGTACGTTCCCAAACCAAAAGCTGTGGATGAACCAGGAGGGTACATCGTCTGCTGAAGGCTAGATCTGTGGCATTTAAGTCTGGTGATGCAGGCCTGTACCAGAAAAACAGGTATGATTTGCAGAGGTCTATTTCAAGGGTGAAGAGACAATTTCGAACGAGGTTGGAGGTGATATTGGATGCACGGCAACTCTGGCAGGGTCTGCAAGACATTACTTCCTACAAAGTGAAACCCAATAGCATGAATGGCAGCTATGCTTCACTACCAGAAGAACTCAACACCTTCTATGCACGCTTTGAAAGGGAGAACACAACTACAGCTGTGAAGATCCCTGCTGCACCTGATGACCCTGTGATCTCTGTCTCAGAGGCCAATGTTAGGCTGTCTTTAAAGAGAGTGAACCCTTGCAAGGCGGAAGGTCCCGATGGAGTACCTGGTGAGGCTCTGAAAACCTGTGCCAACCAACTAGCAGGAGTATTCAGGGACGCTTTCAACCTCTCCCTGCTATGGGCGGAAGTTCCCACTTTCTTCAAAAAGGCAACAGTTATACCAGCGCCTAAAAAGATTGATGTGGGCTGCCCTAATGACTATCACCTGATGGCACTCACATCTGCAGTGATGAAATGCTTTGAGAGGTCGGTCATGACTAGACTGAATTTCTGCTTCATCAAGGACCTGGACCCATTGCAATTTGCCTATCGCCACAATAGGTCAACGGCAGATGCAATCTCAATGGCTCTCCACATGGCTTTAGACCACCTAGACAACACAAACACCTCTGTCAGGATGCTGTTCATCGACTACAGCTCAGCATTTAATACCATCATTCCCATAATCCTGATTGAGAAGTTGCAGAACCTCGGCCTCTGTACCTCTCTCTGCAATTGGATCCTTGACTTCCTAACCGGAAGACCACAATCTGTGAGGATTGGTGATAACATATCCTCTTCGTTGATGATCAACACTGGCGCACCCCAGGGGTGTGTGCTTAGCCCACTGCTCTACTCTCTATATACACATGACTGTGTGGCTAGGCATAGCTCAAATACCATCTATAAATTTGCTGATGATACAACCATTGTTGGTAGAATCTCAGCTGGAGAAGAGAGGGCATACAGGAGTTAGATATGCCAACTAGCGGAGTGGTGCCACAGCAACAACCTGGCACTCAACGTCAGTAAGATGAAAGAGCTGATTGTGGACTTCAGGAAGGGTAAGATGAAGGAACACATACCAATCCTCAAAGAGGGATCAGAAGTGGAGAGAGTGAGCATTTTCCAGTTCCTTGGTGTCAAGGTCTCGGAGGATCTAACCATATCGATGTAGTTATAAAGAATGCAAGATAGCGGCCACATTTTATTAGGAGTTTGAAGAGATTTGGCATGTCCACAAATACACTCAAAAACCTCTATAGTTGTACTGTGGAAAGGATTCTGTCAGGCTGCATTACTGTCTGGTATGGAGGGACTTCTGCACAGGACTGAAAGAAGCTGCAAAAGGATGTAAACCTAGTCAGCTCCATCTTGGGTACTAGCCTACAAAATACCCAGGACATCTTCAGGGAGCAGTGTCTCAGAAAGGCAGCATCCATTATTAAGAACCTCCAGCACCCAGGGCATGCCCTTTTCTCACTGTTACCACCAGGTAGGAGATACAGAAGCCTGAAGGCACACACTCAGCGATTCAGGAACAGCTTCTTCCGCTCTGCCATCTGATTCCTAAATGGACATTGAACCCTTGGACACTACCTCACCTTTTTTTAATATGCAGTACTTCTGTTTTTTTTTCACTTCTTAAAATCTATTCAATATACGTATACTGTAATTGACTTGTTTATTAATTATTATCATTTTTATTTTATTTATTATTAAAGTTTTTTTTCTCTCTGTTATGTTATGTATTGCATTGAACTGCTGCTGCTAAGTTGACAAATTCCATGTCACATACCAGTGATAATAAACCTCCATTCTTTTACAATGTGAAGCATACAGGGTTGCAAGAAAGCAAATGCGGGCTGCACTCCTAGCTCTGGGAGTTGACAGTTTTCATTTCAAAACTTTACTAAGTTACGGAAGTGACTTTAATTTAAATCAAAATATTGTCTTTCATTATTTAAAAACTTACTGGATTTTTGGGGTAATTTAGTTTTCAGTTGATAAAGAACTAGTAGAGTAAGAAGAAGAGCGTCACAGATAGATAGGGTCGTAAAGAGAGTTTTTGGTACATTGACCTTTATTAATCAAAGTATTGAGTATAAGAGCTGGAATGTTATGATGAGGTTGTGTAAGGCATTGGTGAGGCCGAATCTGGAGTACTCTGTTCAGCTTTGGTCACCAAATTACAGGAAGGATATAAATAAGACTGAAAGAGTGCAGAGATGGTTTACAAGGATGTTGCCAGGACTTGAGAAACTCAGTTACAGAGAAAGGTTGAATAGGTTCGGACTTTATTCCCTGGAGCGCAGAAGAATGAGGGGAGATTTGATAGAGGTATATAAAATTATGATGGGTATAGATAGAGTGAATGCAAGCAGGCTTTTTCCACTGAGGCAAGGGGAGAAAAAAACCAAAGGACATGGGTTAAGGGTGAGGGGGGAAAAGTTTAAAGTGAACATTAGGGGGGGGCTTCTTCTCACAGAGAGTGGTGGGAGTATGGAATGAGCTGCCAGACGAGGTGGTAAATGCGGGTTCTTTTTTAACATTTAAGAATAAATTGGACAGATACATGGATGGGAGGTGTATGGAGGGATATGGTCCGAGTGCAGGTCAGTGGGACTAGGCAGAAAATGGATCGGCACAGCCAGGAAGGGCCAAAAGGCCTGTTTCTGTGCTGTAGTTTCTATGGTTTCTATGGTAAGAAGAAGAAATGATAATTTCCAAGTCACTGAAATTCCTTTGGAATACAGTTAAGTTAATCAGCAACAAATGGAAAGAATACGGCACAGCTGTAAATCTGCCTAGAACAGGCTGTCCTCAAAAATGGACCAGTGAGGGAGGCTACCAAGAGACCTATGCCAGCTCTGGAGGAGTTACAAGCTTCAGTGGCTGAGATGGGAGGGACTGTGCATACAGCAGCTGTTTCCTGGGTGCTTCACCAGTCACAGTTTTATGGGAGAGTGGCAAAGAGAAAGCCACTGTTGGATAAAAACACACATGAAATCTTGGCTAGAGTTTGCCAGAAGGCATGCTGGAGACTCTAACGTCAGCTGGAAGAAAATCTTATGGTATGATGAAACCAAAATTGAGTGTTTTGGCCATCAGACTACATGTTATGTTTGGTGTAAGCTAAACACTGCACATAATCAAAAATACATCGTTCCTACTCTGAAACATGGTGGTGGCTGCATCATGCTATGGGGGAGCTTCACAGCAGCAGGCTCTGGAAGACTTGTAAAGGTTGAGGGTAAAATGAATGCAGCAAAATGCAGGAAAATCCTAAAGGAAAACCTGATGCAGATTCCAAGAGAACTGTCTTGCTGGAAAATAAATCGTCTTCCAAGTCACAATGACCTCAAAGCCAAAGCTACACAGGTATGGCTTAAAAATAACAAAGTTAATATTGTGAAGTGGCCAAGTCAGAGTCCAGACCTCAATTCAATTGCGAATTTGTGGCACGACTTGAAAAGGGCTGTTCCCTGATGATTCCCATGTAATCTGATAGAGTTTGACAAGTTTTGTAAAGAAGAATTGGAAAAAATAGCAGCGTCCAGATGTGCGAAGCTGATAGAAACCTATCCACACAGACTCAAGGATGTAATTGCTGCCAGAGGTGCATCCACTAAATACTGACTTGAAGGGGGCGAGTAATTTTGCAATAAATTATTTTGTGTTTAATAATTGCAATAAATTTAGACCAATTTGTATAAATTTGTTTTCACTTTGACACATAAAAGTCATTTCTGTTGATCAGTGTCAAAAATACAATTAACTCCACTGTGATTCAATGTTGTAAAACAATAAAACATGAAAACTTCCCAGAGGGGTGAATACTTTTTATCGGCACTGTATATTGTTATTTATTTCCCTTTCCCATTCTGACATGTCAGTCCATGGCCTCCGCCACTGCCACATTAAGGCCACACTCAGGCTGGAGGAGCAATACCTTATATTCTGTCTCAGTAGCCTCCAACCTGATGGCATAAACATCGAGTTCTGGAACTTCCGGTAATTACACTCCTCTCCACTGATTCACCATTTTCCATTATTGTTTCCCTCTCTCACACCTTTTCTTCTTACCTGACCATCACCTCCCTCTGGTGCTCCTCCCCCTTTCCTTTCTTCCATGGTCTTCTGTCCTCTCCTCTCAGATTTTCCCCTTTTCCAACCGTTTATCTCTTCCACTAATTAACATCCCAGCTCTTTACTTCCACCCACCCCTCTCTTTGTTTCACTTATCACCTGCCACATTATACTACATCCTCCCATTCTTCCTACTTCTTTCTCCCTTCCTTTGCAGTCCTGATGAAGGGACCTGCTGAGCTCCTCCAGCACCCTGTGTGTATTGTTATTTAGAAACACATTTGTGTCTCTATTGTCCAACTTGCTTCTATTTTCCTTTGGTAAACCATCCTTGGCAACCCTCCCAAAAAATTAAAGAAGTTTGTCATATATATATAAAAAGATATTTCCCATCTTGCAGATTTCTGTGGATTAAAGGAAGCTGGAGACATTTTTGTTAAAAATTGTGTAATAACAATGACTAGTGAGATGTGTAAAGGCTGGTGAATAATCAAATGCAATGAAATTGCTTTGTATCAGCCACTAATTGCCAATCTACAAGTCTATAGAAATTTATAAATAGAGATTAAATATTAATTTAGTATTGAATTGCCCAACAAGTTTTACATTTATTATTTTATCAGATATTTTACTGAGAAATGGCTGAAGAAATGTATCTCCTGAGAAAACTCTTGTGAATCTTGTTGTAGTTTAACGACTCTCTTCGTTCCAGCACACGTCTCTTTATTTTAAATGGCCCAATATTTGCGTCAAGATAGTGAAGGAAAGGACATCCTTCAAATTTTCTTCTGTCCTTTGTATTGTCTTACAGTTGCTCTGTGTGCATTCGGTGATCTTGAGTCCCCTGTGCTCTTGTATATTAGGATTTTCAAAGATAACACAGGGGACTTCATTAACTCCCCATTACTGATTCCAATTGAAAAACACTAATGAACTGGAAAGTGACTTAAAATAAAGGGAGAACCACCAGAAACTGAATAATAAGATGCTCAATTTTTTGCGTAAATGATTTGGGTTGTTATTGATCCTAACTGAAAATCTTCTGCCTGCATAACACAGTAAAAACCACATTCTTATTTATTGAGCTTGCTGCTTATAATTGCAAATCTTCTGGTAAATATTTTCTTTGAGGCAAAAATTTAGATCAAGAGCTATAGGGAAAAATGAATTTTGTCCAGTTTTGTGTTAAGTATCATCATGCATTCCAATAATTATTAATTGACCTGGAAATGAACTCTATCATGACCTAACATTGACAAAATGCTTTTTTTTAAGTGTCTGGATTATATCTAAAAGGCCATTCACAACATAGTCCAATTTCCAGATACGGTTATTTTGGGATAACAGTGCACTACTTGGGAACCCAAGAATAGAATTTATAAACCTTAAACAAGTGCTCTCATGAGAGGGATCTCTACAGTAAATTAATTATACTGAGGTTTCATCATTTGAAATTATTATTTTACATTGTTTTGCTGCCCTTAATGCATAGCTTGTAAGTAAATTGAGGGAAAGGTCAGACTATTTCTGGTGCAAGTAAATCATCTTCATATCTTTCTTTTCAGGATGTTTCCTTAAAAATAAAACAATGTAAGTTAGAAAGAAAGACTCCTGGGTTCTAATGTTTTGATTTCAGTTCAAAATATAAGATAAACGTCTCAGCAAATCAATAATTAAAGTGATTGAAAAGGGACTGCAGATGTATTGCAACAATGATGGTGCTAAGATTTCACAGAAATAGCACTTTGAAAATGCAGATTTCTGAATTTCTTCAGCTAATCTTTTTAAATGTTAGAGGCATGAAAAGTGTCAGGGAAGCTCTTGCAACAGCACAATTTCATTTAACTTGCATAATAAAACAAAGCTTTAACCATTGGAGCAATAAAATTAGGTACAGTACAATTTACACTAGATATGAGTTTGAGATATTTACTCTGGACAACAGCCAGAAAACTCACAAATAAGTGAGTTGGGAAAGATATTGGACTCATGAGGTTCATTTTATATGAAGAGTGCATGAAATTAAGTAAATTTTAGCACCAAAATCTTGTGCCTCAAGACCACTCAACATTGGGTCAGCTGTCAGAAACAGTTACATTAAGACTATAAGACATGGCAGCAGAATTAGGTCATTCAGCCCATTGAGTCTGCTCTGATGTTCCAGTGTGGCTGATTTATTATCCCTTTCAACCCCAATTTCCTGGCTTTTCCCAATAACTTTTGACGCCCTGATTATTCAAGAATCTACAAACCTCTGCTTTAAATACGCACAATAACTTGGGCTTTATAGATGTCTGTGGCAATGAATTGGCACAGATTCGCTACCCTCTGGCTAAAGAAATCCCTCCTCATCTCTGTTCTAAATGGACATATCTCTACTTTGAGGCTGTGTCCTCTGGTCCAAGACTATTGGACACATGCTCTTCACATCCACTCTAGGGTTTTCAATATTCCATAAGTTTCAATGAGATCCCTCATTATTCTAAAAACCTCCAGTGAGTACAGACTCAGATCTATCAACTGCTGATTGGACATTAACCTATTCCTGAAATCATTCGTCTGAACCTCTCCTGGATCCTCTCCAATGCCAGCACATCTTTTTTTTAGATAAGGTGCCCAAAATTGCTCACAATACTCCAAGTGCAGTCTGACTTATGCCTTACAAAGTCTCAGCATTACATCCTTTGCTTTTATATTCTAGTCCTCTTGAGATGAATGCTAACATTGCATTTACCTTCCTTACTACCGACTCAATCCTTCAGGGAATCCTGCATGAGGACTCCCAAGTCCATTTGTACCTCTCATGTCTGAAATTTCTCCCTGTTTAGAAAATAGTCTATGCCTTTATTTCTTCTACCAAAGTGCATGACCATACATTTCTCTACATAATATTCCACCTGTCACTTCTTTGCCCATTCTCCCAATCTGTCTAATTCCTCCTGCAGACTCCCTGCTTCCTCAACACTACTTGCCCCTTCACCTATATTTGTGCTGTCCACAGACTTGGCCTCAAAGCCATGAACTCCATCATCCAAACCATTGACGTATAACATGAAAAGTAGCAGTCCCAACACTAACCCCTCAGAACAATACTAGTCACTGGCAGCCAACCAGAAAAAGCCCACTTTATTCCCAGTCTTTGCATATTGCCAGTCAACCTATCTTCCATCCATGCCAGTATCTTTCCTGTAATATTGTGAGTTCTTATCTTGTTTAACAGCCTCATGAGCAACACTTTGTGAAAATTCAAGTAAGCATCTACTGACCCTCCTTGTTCTATCCTGCTGTTAGTTCCTCAAAGAACTGCAACAGATTTGTCAGACAAGATTTCCCCTTAAAGAAACTGTGCTGAATTTGGCCTCTTTTATCATATACCTCCATGTACTCTGAAACCTCATGCTTAATAATAGACTCCAACATGTTCCCAACTACTGATATTAGGCTAATTGATCTGTAATTTCCTTTCTTCTGCTTCACACCCTTCTTAAAAAGTGACATTTGCAATTTTCGATTCCTCCGGAACCATTACAGAATCTTGTGATTCTTGAATGCTCATTACTAATGCCTCCACAATCTCTTAAGCTAACTCTTCAGAACCCTGGTGTGCAGTCCATGCAATCCAGGTGATTTATCTAGATTCAGACCTTTCAGCTTCCCATGCACCTTCTTCTAAGTAATAACAACTACAGTCACTTCTGCCCCCTGATGGTCTTGAATTTCTGGCATACTGCTTGTGTCTTCCATATTTTGCTGACACAAAATACATATTAACTCATCAGCTATTTCTTTGTCCCCCGTTACTACCTCTGCAGCATAATTTTCCAGCACTCCATTAACTGCCCTTGCCCCTCTTTTGCTCTTTACACATCTGTAAAAACTTTTGGTTTCCTCTTTGATATTATTGGCAGCTTACCTTCAAATTTCATCTTTTCTCTCCTTATAGAAACATAGAAAACCTACAGCACAATACAGGGTCTTCGGCCCACAGTGATATACCGGACATGTATTTACTTTAGAAATTACCTAGGGTTACCCATGGTCCTCTATTTTCCTAAGCTCCATGTACCTATCCAGGAGTCTCTTAAAAGACCCCATCATATCCACGTCCACTAGGGTTGCCAGCAGCCCATTCCAAGCACTCATGCTCTCTACATAAATATTTACCCCTGACATCTCCCCTGTACCTACTTTCAAGCACCTTAAAAATGTGGCCTCTCATGTTCGCCATTTCAGCCCTGGGAAAAAGCCTTTGACTATCCACATGAACAATACCTCTCATCAACTTGTACACCTTTATCAGGTCATCTCTCATCCTCTGCCACTCCAAGGAGAAAAGGCCAAGTCCAGTCAACCTAATCTCATAAGGCATGCTCCCCAATCCAGGCAACATCTTTGTAAATCTCCTCTGCACCCTTTCTATAGTTTCCACATCCTTCCTGTAGTGAGGCGACCGGAACGGAGCACAGTACTCCAAGTAGGGTCTGACCAGGGTCCTACATAGCTGTAACGTTACCTCTTGGCTCCTAAACTCAATTCCATGGTTGATGAAGGCCAATGCACGGTATACCTTCTTAACCACAGAGTCAACCTGAGCAGCAGCTTTGAGTGTCCTATGGGCTTGGACCCCAAGATCCCTCTGATCCTCCACACTGCCAAGAGTCTTACCATTGATACTACATTCTGCCACTGTATTTGACCTACCAAAATGAACCACCTCACACTTATCTGGGTTGAACTCCATCCGCCACTTCTCAGCTCTGTTCTGCTGTAACCTCTGACAGCCCTCCACACTATCCACAACACCCCCAACCTTTGTGTCATCAGAAAATTTACTAACCCATCCCTCCACTTCCTCATCCAGGTCATGAAGAGAAGAGGCCGCAGAACAGATCCCTGAGGCATACCACTGGTCACCGACATCCATGCAAAATATGACCAGTCTAAAACCACTCTTTGCCTTTTGTGACCAAGCCAATTTTGGATCCACAATGCATGGTTCCCTTGGATCCCATGCCTCCTTACTTTCTCAATAAGCCTTGCTTGGGGTAGCTTATCAAATGCCTTCCTGAAATCCATATACACTACATCTACTACTCTATCTTCATCAATGTGTTTAGTCACATCCTCAAAAAATTCAATCAGGCTCGTAAGGCATGACCTACCTTTCACAAAGCCATGTTGACTATTCCTAATCATATTATGCCTCTCCAAATGTTCATAAGTCGTGCTTCTCAGGATTTTCTCCATCAACTTACCAACCACTGAAGTAAGACTCACTGGTCTATAATTTCCTGGGCTATGTCTACTCCCTTTCTTGAATAAGGGAACAACATCTGCAACCCTCCAATCCTCCAGAACCTCTCCCATCTCCATTGATGATGCAAAGATCATTGCCAGAGGCTCAGTAATCTCCTCCCTCACCTCCCGGAGACTTACCTAATTTGATGCTTTCCAAAAAGCTCCAGCACATCCTCTTTCTTACATGCTCAAGCTTTTTAATCCCTCCAATCGCCAAGATCCTTTTCTGTAGTGAATACTGAAGCAAAGTATTAAGTATGTCTTCTATCTCCTCTGGTTCCATACACACTTTTCCACTGTCACACTTGATTGTTCCTATTCTTTCATGTTTTATCCTTTTGCTCTTCACATACTTGTAGAATGCCTTGGGGTTTTCCTTAATCCTGCTCTCCAAGGCCTTCTCATGGCCCCTTCTGGCTCTCCCAATTTCATTCTTAAGCTCCATCCTGCCAGCCTTATAATCTTCTAGATCTCTATCATTACCTCATTTTTTGAACCTTTTGTAAGCTTTTCTTTTCTTCTTGACTAGATTTTCAGCAGTCTTTGTACACCATGGTTCCTGTACCCTACCATCCTTTCCCTGTCTCATTGGAACATACCTATGCAGAATGCCACGCAAATATCCCCTGAACATTTACTACATTTCTGCCTTATATTTCCTTGAGAACATCTGTTCCCAATTTATGCTTCCAAGTTCCTGCCTGATAGCCTCATATTTCCCCTTACTCCAATTAAATGCTTTCATAACTTGTCTGTTCCTATCCCTCTCCAATGCTATGGTAAAGGAGATAAAATTGTGATGATAATTCACAAATCAAATAAAGGAGATAGAATTATGGGTTATTTAGTTGACTTCAGTTGGTTTTTAAAAGCTTTTTGCTATATTGTATGCCCTATCTTTCACTATGCTGCTCCTTCTAAATTACTACTAGTGTTCCCTTCCAATCAGCTTTGGCCAATTCCTCTCTCATGCCTCTCTAATTCCTTTTACTTCAACTGTAATTCTGATACATCTGACTTTAGGTTCTTACTCTCAAATAGCAAAGGAAATCTATATATCATAATCACTGCCTCCTAAGCCCCCTAATCAAAACTGTTTCCTTACACAACATTCAATCCAGAGTTGGCATTTCTTTACTGACAACAACAAGCTGGTCTAAAAATCCCTTTTTATTGGCATTTTATGAATTTCCTCTCTTGGGTTCAGCACCAACCTAATTTTCCTAATCTACCTGAATATTGAAATCCTCCTGACTATCGTAACGTTGCCCTTTTTACAAGTCTTTCCTACCTCCCACTGTAATTTGTATGCTAAATCCTGGAGACTGTTTAGAAGCCTGTATATAACTACCATTTTATGTTGGCAGTTTCTTAACTCTACCCACAAGGAACCTACATCTTTCGATCCTGTGTCACGTCTTTCTGATTAGATTTGATTTAATTTTTTTTAAACAAACAGAGCCACGCCCACCCTTCTGCCTACCTGCCTATCCTTTTGATACAGTGTGTACCTCTGGATGTGAAGTTCCCAACAAAGGTCTTCTTTCAGCCACGGCTCAGTGATGCTCTAACGTCATACCTGCCATTCTCCATTTGCAGTACAAGATCATCTACCTATTATAAAGGAGTTTAGCTCATAGAGTCAGAATACTGCAGCACAGAAACAGGCCCTTTGGCCCATCTAGTCCATGACGACCTGAACTTCTGCCTAGTCCCATCCAGCTGTACTCGGACCAAATTTCAACTGAACCTGCATCTGTGGAAAATTAGGCTAGGACATGTGGAGAAGTGTATGATACATTTGTAAATTTCTTTATTGTTGCCATGTGTACAGAGGTGCACTTAGAAAACTCTATGTTATGCTGTTTATACACATTAATTCATTACAACACCACATTGCGATCGCATAAGGTAGAATGCTGAATAAAGTGTTACAGTTACAGGGAAAGAACAGTGCAGGTAGACATTACATTGCAAAGTCATTAAGTACATTATGAGTTCAAGAGTCCATCTTATAGTACTAGGGAACCATTCAGTAGTCTTACAACAGTGTTGTCCTTGACCCTAGTGTTACATCATTCAGATTATTGTATCTTCTGCCCAATAGGAGACGAGAAGAGAGAATGCCTCGGGTGGGTGGGATCTTTGATTACACTGGTTGTCTTATCAAGGTAGCAAGGAAAATAGACAGAGACGATGGAATGGTCCACAATTATTTGCAGTTTCTCGTGGGCATGGGCAGAGTAATTGCTTTAATAAGCTGTTGTGCATCTGGATGCTTCGTATGTGCATCCATTTAATAAAGACTGATGAGAGCAAAGGTGACGTCAAATTTCTTTAGCCTGCTGAGGAAACAGAAGCATTGGTAAGCTTTAGGGGCTGTGGTGTCACTGTAGTTGGATCTGGACAAGCTACTTGTGATGTTCACACCTCTCCTCGGAACTTGAAGCTCCCAACTCTCTGAACCTCAAACAACAGGAATTCTGCAGATGCTGGAAATTCAGGCAACACACATCAAAGTTGCTGGTGAACGCAGCAGGCCAGGTAGCATCTCTAGGAAGAGGTACAGTCGACGTTTCAGGCCGAGACCCTACCTCAGGACTAACTGAAGGAAGAGTTAGTAAGAGATTTGAAAGTGGGAGGGGGAGGAGGAGATCCAAAATGATAGGAGAAGACAGGTGGGGGAGGGATGGAGCCAAGAGCTGGACAGGTGATTGGCAAAGGGGATATGAGAGGATCATGGGATAGGAGGTCCGGGAAGAAAGACGGGGGGGGGGGGACCCAGAGGATGGGCAAGGGGTATAGTGAGAGGGACAGAGGGAGAAAAAAAGAGAGTGAGAGAAAGAATGTGTGTATAAAAATAAATAACAAATGGGGTACGAGGGGGAGGTGGGGCATTAGCGGAAGTTGGAGAAGTCGCGACCCCTTGCCCATCCTCTGGGTCCCACCCCCCTTGTCTTTCTTCCCGGACCTCCTATCCCATGATCCTCTCGTATCCCCTTTGCCAATCACCTGTCCAGCTCTTGGCTCCATCCCTCCCCCACCTGTCTTCTCCTATCATTTTGGATCTCCCCCTCCCCCTCCCACTTTCGAATCTCTTACTAACTCTTCCTTCAGTTAGTCCTGAGGAAGGGTGTCGGCCTGAAACGTCCACTGTACCTTTTCCTAGAGATGCTGCCTGGCCTGCTGCGTTCACTAGCAACTTTGATGTGTTCTCTGAACCTCAGCACCTTTGCTGTAAATAGGTGTGTGTGCACTATCCTCCTCTTGGAAGTGAACGGATAGCTCCTTCATTTCGGTAATGTTGTGGGGTAGTTTGTTGTCGACCCCCTTTCACCTTCCATACACTGAACATATTGTTATTTGAGATGCAGCCCACAATAGTGGTGTCATCTGCTTAGTTGCAGGAGGGGCAGGACTGGCAACGTTCTAGGGTTCTGTTTTTCGGATGTAACAGAGCAGGGGGATTAGAGGGAGAGGGGCAGCATTACTAGTCAGAGAAAATGTCATGGTTGGGGTCTGTCAGGACCGATTGGAGAGCTCATTTAGTGAAACTTTATTAGCGGGTACTGGGGAATAAGAAATGGATGATCAGATTAATTTGTGGGCAAGAACAAGATTCCCATGATGGTATGTTGCCTCCCAGGTGCCAGGGTCCAGAACATCTCTGATCAAGTCCTCAGTTTTCTTAAGTGGGAGGATGGACAGCCAGAGGCCGTGGTCCATGTAGGTATCAGGGACATGGGTAGGATGAGTGTTGAGGTTCTGCATAAGGGGTTCAGAGAGTTAGGTGCTAAGTTAAAGGACAGGATCTCCAGAGCTGTGTTCCCAGGATTGCTACCCGTGCCATGTGCTAGTGAGGCCAGAACTAAGAAGATTATACAGTTTAACACTTGACTAAAGAGTTGGTGTAGGAGGGAAAGCATAAGATTTTTGGATTATTGGGCTCTCTCCCAGAAAAGGTGGGACCTGACAGAAGGGATGGTTTAGACCTGAAATGGAGCGGGACTAATATACTAGTGGGAAGGTTTGTTAATGCTGCACGGTGGGGTTTAAATTAGAATTGCAGGGGGGATAGGAACCAGAGTGCCGGACGGTTAGTGCAGATCTGTGGAGACAAATGTTGGTAAGACCTTAGACAAAGTCAGGAATCTAAAGGTTGAGCATGGTGTGATCAGTGTCCTCAGCTGCATATATTTCAGTACAAGAAGTATCATAGGAAAGGCGGATGAGCTCAGGGCATGGATTAACACCTGGAGTTATGATGTCATAGCCATTAATGAGACTTGGTTGCAGGAGGGGCAGAACTAGCAGCTCCATATTCTGGGGTTCCATGGTTTTAGACATGACAGTGTGGGAGGGATTAGAGGAGGAAGGGTGGCATTACCAGTCAGGGAAAATGTCACGGCAGTGCTCCGTCAGGACAGGCTGGAGAACTCAACATGTGAGGCAGTATGGGTGGAAATGAGAAATAAGAAAGTTATAATCACATTATTGGGGCCATATTACAGACCACCCAACAGTCCTAGGGATTTAGAGGAACAGACTTGTAAAGACATCACAGCCTGTTGCAAAAACAAAAGATTGTTATATTAGCTGATTTTAGCTTTCCACTTATTGACTGGGAATCCCATACTATAAAAGGACTAGATGGGACAGAGTCTGTCAAATATGCTCAGGGAAGTTTCCTTCATCAGTATGTGGACGTCCCACTGAGAGAATGTGCGATATTGGATCTGCTATTAGGGAATGAGACAGGGTAGGTGTCAGAAGTTTGTGTAGGGGAACACTTAGCATCCATTGACCACAATTCCATGTTTCAAAGTAAATATGCAAAAAGATAGGTTTGGTCTATGGGTTGAGATTCTAAATTGGAGAAAGGCCAATTTGATGGTATCAGAAATTACCTGGCAAGTGTAGGTTGGGACAGGCTGTTTTCTGGCAAAGGTGTACTTGGAAAGTTAGAGGCCTTCAAAAATGTAATTTTGAGTGTAGAGTTTGTATGTTCCTGTTAGAATAAAAGGCATGGATCACAGGTTTAGGGAACATTGCTTTTTGAGAGCTACTGAGGCCCTGGTTGGGAAAATGAAGGAGCTGCTTAGCAGTATTGGCAGGTAGGAACAAATGAGGTAGTTGAGGAGTATAAGAAATGCAGGAGGAAAGCAGGGGAGGTAATAGAAGGCTGCTCCAGCAGACATGGTGAATGAGCCTTCGAAGGTCTCCACATACTGTATATATTAAGAGCAGAAGAATAGCAAGGACAGAATTGTTTCTCTGGAAGATGTGAGTGATATTCTATGTGTGGAGCCAAAAGAGATCTTCAATGGATTTTTTGCATCTGCATTTACTCGGAAGATGGACATAGAGGGTGTAGAAGTGAGATAACGCAGCAGTGAAGTAATTCACCCTATGCAGTTTGTAGAGGAGGAGGTGTTTGTTATCTTGAGGCAATTAGGGTGGATAAATTCCCAGGCCTAACAATTTAGGAAAAAGCTATACAAAAACTGACAGTCAACTAATGTGCAAAATGAAGACAAACTGTATATAAAAGTAATACTGAGAACTGGAGTTGTAAAGAGTCCTTGAAAGTGAGTCTGTAGATGTTAGAATCAGTTCAGAATGGTGGTGAATGAAGTTATCCATGCCAGGCCAGGAGCCTGATAGTTGTAGGGTAATAACTGTTCACAGGTACTGTTCCTGTACCTGGTGTGGGGACCTCAGGCATGATGATAATAGTGAGAAATGGCATGGACTGGATGGTGGGGATCATTGGTGATGGATGCTGCTCTCTTATGGCAATCCTCCACGTAAATGCACTCAGTGCTGGGGCGGGCTTTGCCTCTGAGGGACTGATCTGTATCCACCACTCATTAAGCTCACTCTGAGAGGGATACACTTCTGGCAGTGATGCTGTCTGACTTTGTCTTGTAGTCGGGTCAGCTTTGGTCCAATTTCCCCAGTGCAGGTGTGCCAATATATTATTTTGGGAATTGAGGTAGATTCAGGAGGGGAAGGTGTGGCATTGTCCACAGCAAACTCATTGCCACTCGGCTTATCTGAGCATCACTTCTGAACGATTACACAACCTGAATTTTTATCTTTCACTTGAATGAGTTGTCTGTGATTTACAACGAGTAATGGCAGCTTTTCAAGAGATGAACCATCGACCACTTTCTTAAAATCAGTGAAAGCATTTTTTATTTGATTCTTACTGCATAAAAATCTTTGTGGTTGTTCAGGCTTGACCTTAGTAAAATGATTCATGGGTTTGTTCCAAGTGGCCAAGCTGTAAGCAGCATTACAGAAATAGACCTTGTTAAGTGTGTCAGTAGATATGTTACAGAGCGAAGAATAGTCAGAAAAAGGTGGCATCCTTCATGAAAGACACCCATCACCCAGGACATGCCCTCTTCTTATTAGTACCATCAGAGAGGAGGTACAGGAGCCTGAAGACATACAATCAACAATTTCAGAGTAGCTTCTTCCCCTCCACCATCAGATTTCCAAATGGAATATGAACAAACAGTGAACATTACCACACTATTTTTGCAATACTGTAATTTAACATTTTATGTATATTTTTATTGTAATTTATACCACATTTTTTTATATTATATTGTACTGCTGCCACAAAAACAACAAATTTCATGATATGAGTAAAAGATATTAAGCCTGATTCTGATCCAGCAGGAAACTGCCCAGGTATTACGGACTGACTGATCGACTGAGCAGTCTGACTGGTTGTATCACAGTCTGGTATGAAGGCTGTAAAGCACCGAATCACGAGAGGCTGCGGAGGGCAGTAGACTCAACCAGCTCCACCACAGGTACAACCCTTCCTACCATCGAGGATATCTTCAAGAGGCAGTGCCTCAACAAGCAGCATCCATTATTAAAGACCCTCACCATCCAAGACATGACCTCTACCTTTGGGGAGAAGATGCAGGTGCCTAAAGGCACACACTTAATGAGAAGAATTTCTTCCTTTCTGCTCTCAGATTTCTGTACGTTCCAAGAACACTGCCTTGTTATCCCCCTTTTACATTATTTATTTATTTTGGCACTTGTGGTAAAATGTTAGTAATTTAGTGATTATAGTAAACTTATAGTAATTGCGATGTCTTGCACTGTGCTACTGCCACAATGCAGTTAGTGAAAGTAAACTACATTCTGATTCTGATTCTGATTCTGACTTGAAAATGTTTGTGGTCTCATAGAGAGAATTGACCAGTTGGGCCTCTGCTATCAGTACTATCTGCGATCAGTTCAATCTGGATGCACTAAGGCACTGAATACTGGAGATAGTTTTCTGGCTCGGAGCCAGTGCACTGGGTGTTTGGTAAATATCATCGGATGCTCTAGAGCTGTCCATTTGCCCATAACATGGTCACTCCTTCCCCTTATAGTTTCTGAGACACCTTGCTGGGTTTGCACATAATATATGCAGTCAGTTGTTAAATTATTGATCCGTAGCCAGCCAGGACTGAACTGGAGAAAAGGATATAATGATAGATGTTTTTCTTTGTTCTGTGGAGAACTTGCCTGAAGCATACTGGCAATGGCTTTCTCCCCACCAGTGATAAACAAAAAACCTTTGAAATTTGTAACAGACCAAAGCTTCAGCTGATTCCTCGTTTGTTCAATTTCTCCTAATATGTTCTGCTAGATATATAACCACTACCAATTCTCAAAAAAAATTATCATGCATAAAACAAATTATTGATTCAATTCACTAAATCATCATGTTTTGCTTTATTTATTTGGAAAATGGAGAGGGAGAGTTGGTCAGTCCATCATTAAGGACCCCAACAATCCTGTATGTGCCCTTTTCTCATTACTACTATCAGGGAGAATGTACAAGAGCTTGAAGACCCACATCAAATGTTTTAAGAATAGCTTCGACCCCTCCATAATCAGACTTTTGAACAGTCCATAAACCCATAAACACTACCTTGCTAATCCCTTTTAGTATTAGACATTTATTATATTTTTATTGTAACTTGTTTTCCCTGTCTTGCCCTCTTCCATTGTCACAAAATAACAAATTTGGCAACATACAGTATGTCAGTGATAATAAAGCATGTTTATGATTCTAATTCTGGTTTAGACCTGAGCGACCCTGAAAGGCAAATTAGATTATTCACTAGACTACCTGCTAACATGTGGATTTGTATACCATTTAATATAGGAAATGTTCCAATGGTCTTTACAGAGATGCACTTTAAGATTATAAAAATATTTTGCAAAAGAATCTTAATCCTGGTGGATCATTCTCCTTGCTGGAATGTAAATTCATACAACATACTATTCAGAGTCCTCGAATTACCATTGCAAATTTTCCTGTAAAGGGTCAAATCGAAGTTTAGTAATTCATTTGTGGTTCTGTATCTATTATTTCTACTTCACTAAAGTTAAAATAGATGGCATCTAATCTGATGTATATAGATGTGTTAGAAGGAAAATAAATGCTCATAATTGACCGTTAATGGTATAATGCAAATTGCTTGTCTAGTCAACCAATCACTGGAGCAGTGGCCTAACAATAAGGCCACTGCTGGAGTCCAACGATTGTTGGAGGTCACTTCAAAAAATCTAAGATAATGAGAGTACCAGTTCCTCTGTTGCACAGCAGAGAACCTAAGATATATGGCTCAGTATGTTAATCAGTAATGAAAATCAATAATGCATTGTGTTTTAAAGAGGATACTGTTCCATCAAGGGAATATTTAGAAATGTTTTATTTATGCAAGGTTATTCTCCTACCATGAAGAGGATGTAGTTTATTATTGTAATTACCTCATTCACACTGGTTACAATGTAATTATTTTTGCTTACCATGTTCAAAATGCTCCGAGTGCCCCTGAGATGTCGGACCCAATGAATGAAATTTATTGGAAAGCACATTAACTGTTCTAGTTTCCAAAAGCATTGCAAAAATATTAATATTCAGAAACAAGAGATTCTGCAGATGCTGGCAATCCAGAGCGATACACAATCAGTTCTGAAGAAACTGAGCAGGTCAGGCAGCATCTGTGGAAATGAATAAATAGTTGATGCTTCAGGCCAAGACCCTTCTGAAGAAAGGAAGGGGAAGATGCCAGAATAAGCGTTGGGTAGGGGGAAGGAGAACTAGCTAAAAGGTGATGGGTAAAACTAGGTTGGTGGGGAAGGTAAAGGGCTGGAGAAGAAGGAATCTGATAGGAGAGGAGAGTGGATCTTGGGAGAAAGAGAAGTAGGAAGGGCACCAGGGTCCTCCTCCTTTACCCCCTTTTAGGGTCCCAAACTCTTCCCTCACCTTCATTCAGGGCCCAAGACAGCCCTTCCAGGAGAGGCAACTCTTCAGCTGCCAATCTGTTGGATCGTTGATTGCATCCGGTGCTCCCAATGCAGCCTCCTCTGCATTGCTGAAACCCAATCTAAATTGGGGGGACACTTTGTCAAGCACTTCCACTCCATTTGCCAAAAGTGAAATTTCCTGGTGGCCAAACATTTTAATTCCTATCCATATTCTCGTTCCGACATGTTGGTCCATGGCCTCCTCTTTTGCCAGGATAAGGACACCCTCTGGGTGGTGGAAGAACACCTCTTATCCCATCTAGGTAGCCTCCAACCTGATGGCATAAACATCATTTTTCCTTCCGGTAAAAAATCCCCCCCCCCCCGCGCCTTTTGCCTTTACCTCTTCTTCTATGCCCCATTCTGGCCTCTTACCTCTTCTCCTCAACTGCCTATCACCTCCTCCTGGTGCCCCTCCTTCCATTTCTCCTATGGTCCACTCTCATTTCCTATCCGATTCCTTCTTCTCCAATCCTTTACCTTTCACACCCACCCAGCTTCACCTTTATCTTGCAGAAAGTCCTCCTTCCCCTGGCCCCAACTTTTAATTCTGGCACTTTCCCCCCGTTCTTTTTCAATACTGACGAAGAGCCTCAGCCCGAAACATCCCATGTTTATTCATTTCTATGATGCTGCCTGACCTGCTGAATTCCTCCAGTATTTTGTGTGTGTTGTTAATATTTGGAAGTCCAGAACTCACAAGAGATTGAGACTTCTGAGCTAACAAGTCTTTAACATTTTAAACTCAAATTATTTAAAAAAAACATTTAAGTACATAAGTTCTGTAAGTGGTGACTTAAAGATGAAAAAAAAGTATGACACAATGCTAAAAGTCATTAGGTTGTAAATCCAAAACACTGTTGTTAGAATAGTAAGGAGTGAAAACAAAAACAGAAATCCAATTTCTCATGAGTCTGTTCCAGTCCTAAAAACCAAGTACTCTTTTTCAACTCTAGTCTGATGATGATTCACTGCCCTATGATATTATTTTCCTTCTCTTCTTTAAAACTTATCTCTCTACCTGTTCAAATTGTGCAATTCACCTGGGAGCATTTAAAGGCACTATTCAGGAACAAGTTCTTGATGATGTTGCTGACAAATGTTTCACATCATTTTGATTGCTAGGATTGTATGCATTTATCAACTTGGATTAGCATATTATTCCTCAGTCACTTGCAATAATTTGGTAACTTTGCAGCTGTTCTTTCCATTGATGCCATGTTCCAATGAAATCAAATAACAGAGCAGAATGAAACATGCATACATTGTCACATTGTATGATCGTACATAAGGCCAGAAAATATAGGAGCAGAATTAGGCCATTCAGCCCTGTATGATATTTTAAAATCCATTCTCCCACCTTCTTCCTATAACATTTAGTCCCCTTCTATTAATCTCTGCTTTAATTGAATTGGCCTCCACAGCCCTCTGTTGCAACATGTCTCACAGATACGCCACCATTTGACTGAAGAAATTCCTCCTCATTACTGTTTTAAAAAGATGACCCTTCATTCTGAAGCTATGTCCTCAGATCCCGGACTCACTTATGAAGAGAAACAGATCCATGTTCATTCTAACTAAGTCTTTTAATACCTGCTAAGGCTCTATGTAATTGCCCCTCATTCTTCTGAACTCCACCAAGAACAGGCACAAAACATCAAATGCTTCTCACATGCCAAGTCTTTTATTCGTAGAAGCTTCTAGTACCTGCACATCCTCTTCAGCTACCTCCTTCAGAAGTCTGGGGTGTAGTCCATATAGTCCTGGTGATTTAACCGCATTCATGCCTTTAGTTTCCACAGCATCTTCAATTTAGTAATGGTCACTCCATTCACCTCTCTCCTCTGACTCTCTTGAATTTCTCCTATGTTACTGGTGACTTCCACTCTGAAGACTGTTGCTAAGTACTTATTTAGCCCCTCCACCATTTTCCTGTTTCCTATTACTAATTTTCCAGCATAATTTCAAGTATTCCTTCTTCTTCTTCTTCTTCTTCTTCTTCTTCTTCTTCTTCTTCTTCTTCTTCTTCTTCTTCTTCTTCTTCTTCTTCTTCTTCTTCTTCTTCTTCTTCTTCTTCTTCTTCTTTTCTTCTTCTTCTTCTTGTAAAGTTTAAAGGCAGTTGGTAGACCAACATAAGGTGCATTACTGCCACCAAAAGTTGAAGGGTGGAGCAGAGATGGTATACCCACTAAACTCCCCACTACCCAAAAAAAATCAAGTAATACCAAGAAGCTGAATGCTTTTCAGAAAGTTAAATACATTACAATGCCTGGGATATCCTAACAAACTTTCCATGTTAAATTGTGTTTGTTCCAAAGATCTCAATTTAGCAATTAGATGACGTTTCCTTTGCACCTCATTGGTCTGCTTGAATAATAGAGATCCTATGTCCACTCTTGTCCTTTAGGCACCTTCTAGTCTTTAGCCAGCTAACAGGAGTTACCTGCCACTCATTTCCAAACTCATTGACTGCAGTCTATTTAAACCCAGCTCTGATCCACAATCCTTATTTTCTCATATGAACCAGCTAGCTTCAATCAGTTGCTCCCAACGTTCACACACAAAAATTGCTGGTGAACGCAGCAGGCCAGGCAGCATCTATAGGAAGAGGTACAGTCGACGTTTCAGGCCGAGACCCTTCGTCAGAACTAACTGAAAGAAGAGATAGTAAGAGATTTGAAGTGCATTCTCCAGCACTTTTTCTGTGTGTTACTTGAATTTCCAGCATCTGCAGGTTTCCTCGTGCTCCCAGTCTTCAGTCACCTTTTTGCCCTGTCATGTTAAGTATCTGTTCTCACTTGTGTTGTGGTCCCTCATGGTCTGTTATTTTGCAGTTTATTATTAAAGTGATCCCTCACTGCTAAATCATCTCCATTGCTCTGCATTTGATTCAAGCCATCTCTACATTTCCTGATAGGATGAGTGAACCAGTGATTGACCCAGCAGAGTTTGCATGCCAAAGGGAAGTCATCTGTCTTAAGAAGTACATGCTCCTGATGAAGGGTCTCAGCCCACAACATTGACTGTACCTCTTCCTATAGATGCTGCCTAGCTTGCTGCATTCACCAGCAACTTTTATGTGTGTTACATGATCAGAAGCAGCAGGGAACCATTGGCCATTTGTTTGCCAATCTCAACCAGCTCTCCACCTCATTAGAGCAACCTCCTCCCTCGCAACTCCGGATTCCCATGTCCAAACACTTGGATCCCCAACTCAGTACCCCAATTTGCTGTCCCAGTGTATCTTGCATTTCAAACTGCAGCCATCCCCATATTCTACATACCGAGCCAAGATTGCCTTTATCATTTCTCATGACTGAGTGAGATCTGACCTAGGCTGGGATAATAAAACCACCATCTGAAATAAATATTGTCTGTGCTGGTGGTGTAGTGGCATCCACACCGGACTTTGAGGCCTGGGTCCGAATCCAGCCAGCTCCTTGCACGAGTTCCACCTGTGTTAGGTTGAGAGTCAAGCCAGCAACTCAGCCTTGTAAAGCAAACACTAAAGAAACAGTAAGGTTGCCATCCAATGCACCAAATGAGTCACTTTTCTGCAATAAATATGAAGAATTCATAGCTGAGATGCATCAGGATTTCACCCATCTGGGAAGTGGAAGGGAGGCAGCAGATCAGATACTTCATCTACATCAAGGCTCATGTTTGGTGCTGGATTACACCATAAAATTCAGGACCCTTGCAGCAGAGTGCTACCGGAACGTGAGAGTGCTGCTGGCCCATCACCATCACGGCCTCTCAGAGTGCTTGAAAAATGAGCTGTCTCCCCAGGAGATGTCAACTGACCTTGAAAGCCTCATCACTCTGGCCCTCTGCATTGACAAATATCTTAAAGAATGATCACCAGCCTCGACATCGCCAGTCTCCCACAGCAATATTATGACTTAGCTATTGCTTTTAGTAACAGGGAGGCTAGCACCCTGCTGTCTCACAGACCACAATACTGTTGGATCAACCTCCTCCCAGGCACCACCACTCCCCGAGGTCATCTGTTCTTCCCTTTCCCTCCTGAGTCCCGAGCCATGAACAACATCACCAAATCGCTACAGCATGGCTTCATTTGACTGTCCCAGTCCCTAGCCAATGAAGAATTCTTTTTCATCAGGAACAAAGACAGAGGTCTTTGTCACTGCATTGACTCTGTGGACTCAACAAAATCATCATTAGGACCTACTATCTTCTCCCTTTCATGGATAACGCATTCAAAATATCTGCAGGGCCCCGACCTTCACCAAACTGGATCTAGAGAGCACTTACAACCTGGAGGATGAGTGGAAGATGGCATTCATAGCACCGACTGGCCACTGCAAATACTTGGTGATGCCTTTCGGACTTTGCAGCAGTTCAGCTGTAGTCCAAGCTTTCATCAATGGGGTCTTCCGAGACATGCTATATACATATGTGTTTGTCTACCTCAGTGCCATCCTCATCTTCTCAAAGGAACCCCAATCCATGTCCATCACGTTCAATCGGTCCTTCAGCACCTCCTCAAAAATCAAATTCACTACGGTTTAGAAAGTGCTAGTGCCACACCCCAAGGCATAACCATGGGCCCAGAGAAAGTGTGCACCATTGTTGAATGGCATCAATAGTGTTCCCTCAGCCAACTACTGTGCTTCATGGGCTTCTCCAACTTCAGCTTCTACCATCATTTCATCAGAAGCTACAGCCAAATCGGTGCTCCTCTTACCTCCCTATTGTCACTTGCCTCACGAATAATGAGGTCTGCTGCTGTGTGACCATGCTTACAAGGAATCTTCTCCAAAGCTCCCATTCTGGGGCCTCTTCTCTGAGCAATTGAACTTTATCTTTTGCTACCGACTCGGCTCTAAGAACACTAAGGCAGGCGCCCTGAAATGACAGTTCAGCCCAGCTGAAACAGAGGTCAACCCTCAGCTCATCATTCTACCTACCCAGTGCCTAGCCCTGGTCATTTTAATCTAGAGCATAAGATCTGCCAGGTCGTACAGCAGGAACATATTCCAAACAGCATACTTGGCAATCGTGTGTACATACCGGAGGCTGTGTGCTCTGTGGCACTTCGATAGGCCCAGTCTTCGCTCCTCTCTGGCCATCCAGGCTCACGACGGACTCTGGAGTTTCTGCAATGCTGATTCTGGTGACCCACCATTTTGGCAGATACATCAGTTTATCGCTCTCTACCCTCAACATGCAATTCCTCCAAGCAGCAACCCTCGACATCTGTGACCCCACATCGTCTTGGATTTGCCTTGGGTTTGCCACCTTCCATTGGGTCCACAGTGATCATTAAGTGGTGATTCTCCAAGCTAGCCCACCTTATTGCTCCCCAAAAACTTCTGTTAGTCATTGAGATGGTGGATCTGGTTCTCCAGCATGTCACCCACCTCCATGGTTTTCCCCAGGAGATCGTGTCAGGCAGGGTCCCACAATTCTTCTCCTGCTTCTGGCAAGCCTGCTGCTCCCTCCTGAGCACTTCAGTGAGTTTGTCCTCAGGCTATCATCCGCAGACCAATGGACAATCAGAAAGCAGAGAAACCTCTGCGATACATCACCACCTCTAAACCTCTCACATTGAAGAAGTATCTGCTTTGGGCTGAGCTGTCCCCTAATCTATACACATCCTCTGCCACAGGTATGTCACCATCCTCTGATCCCCATGATGGTGCCAACAGTAGAGGTCCCATCCACCAGGGCCTTGCTTCGCTGATGCTGGACGGCTTGGAAGAGAGCACTGAGTGCCATGCTAGCTGCCAACTGTGCCTACTCCTTGACATTATGGGGGCTGCAAAGGGAAGAGCCATCAGGATCGTTACAGAGACTGCTGAGTGCACCTCCAGATGGCTATGGATCAAGAGTGTGACCCATGGATTAATGCTGCTGGAGCTAAAAGCCAGGGCTAGGTTGGCTGGGTGGGGGTGTCTGATGTTAAAAGACTCGGAGCACCTGATGACCCCAGGTTACATCACTGATGATAATGCGTCCCAGCACACCCTAGGATGTATCTCCGCATCATGTGGTTTTTGATGCGATCATACAGATTTTGATCAGTTCTGGTAATTGAAATCTTGGGATCTATAAATCTTCTCATAGGTTAAGGATTTAGAAGATAGTTTCCAAACCGCTGATATTAAAATTGGAAAATCTATTGAATTTATTCTGGCCATAATTTATTATAATCCAGACTATTAAACTGAATGATAAACTTGGAAACAAATCTTACTATCAAATCTTGGACAAATCTTCATTTGTCTTTTAAGGCTTTGGTGTTCATTGGAGCAAGTGTTTTCAGGACTGAAGAAGAGAAAGAGTTTGCTATTTTGTGGCTGTTTGATTTAGCTAATAGAAGCATAGGTATCATTTTCCCAATATTAAACCTCATGGCAAATGGATCCGATACTCCTCTGTGAGGGCCTTGCTGTTAAGTCAACAAGAACACAATTATTAAGAGTCGGGCCTTTTAAGCTGTCTTGCCATTCAAAAAAAGGACATGGCTGATCTGGTCTTCATCTCAACTCCACTCTTCCGCCTGTTTCTCACAGCTCTAGACTCCCCAGTTGACCTAAAGTTTTACCCTAAATCTATTTAATGATTCAGCCTTCATCATTATCGAGGGTAGAGTATTCCAGTGTTTCGTGAACTTCCAAAAAATTCCATCTTATTTCCATTTATATTTCTGATTTATGGCACTTAACTTCTTGTATACTCACAAGGGATAACATCTTGACAACCTCCGCCCTAACAAGTTCCTACTGAATTTCATATGTTTTAATAAACTCACCTCAACAACATAATCCAGGCATGAATAAAAGCCAAAAGGTACAGGAAGCACTCAGCTTTTCAGGCATTATCCGTAAAGAGGGGAGAAGAGTTCACATTTCAATTGATACATAAGACTGAACTTGTCATAATCTGGAGATTCAGGAAGATGATCCTGGGAATGAAACTGTTACCATATGAGGAGTATTTGATGGCCCTGGGCCTATACTCTCTGGAGTTTAGAAGAACGAGGGGGGATTGTATTGAAACCTGAGTGGATGTAGAGAGGATGCTTCCTATACTGGGGGCGTATAGGACCAGAGGGCACAGTCTCAGAGTACAAGTATGTTCCTTTAGAATAGAGAATAGAATAGGAGGAATTTCTTCAGCCAGAGGGTGGTGAATTTGTGGAATTCATTGCCATGGACGGCTGTGGATGTCAAGTCATAGAGTATATTTAAAGGAGAGGTTGACAGTTTCTTGATTAATAAGGGTATCAAAGGTCACGGAGCAAAGACAGTAGAATGGTGTTGGGAAAGATAATTAACCTACCATAATAAAATGGCAGGTCAGTGAGCCAAACGGCCTAATTCTGCTCCTATGTCTTATGGTCTTATGGTCTTATGGTCAATTCATCCTGCAAATCCCAGCATAGGAAGCATTTTGCCCAGGTAGCTTGGAAATCAGCAGCCAAGTCTTTAAAACATTAAGAATGGGGAAGCAGCAAGTGATTTTCTTTCCTCCCTGATTCATATATGTCACTTTTAAAACAAGTTTTGAAATGATGAAAGGCCATTGATTTGAAATGTTGACTTTGTCTTTCCTTCTCTAGAGATCCTGTAGTGCATTTCCACCATTCTCAGTTTCAACTTCAAATATCGAATCTGATATAATCCATCAGCAGGAAGTGAGAGAAAAGAGCTTATGTTATCAAAGCTACAGACTTTCAGATCCTATTGAATTAGAAGCTGTCAGGATTACAGGGAGTGTATAGGAGGAAATCTCAGGAAAAAATGTCCTAATATTCTCTCCTAACCTAATTAAAAGTATGTGGGGAATGGCAAGACAGGAAATTTTAGAGTAAAAACAGTATAGTTTTAATGGGAAGGCAGACATGTCTTTAGCCATTCAGTGTCAGTTTCTGGTCGGCTCTTTGAAGATTATTTGTTTGGCTGCAATGTGATTGAGTTAACTCCCTGAGGCTCATACAGTACATGACACATGTCACTTGCAATTTTATTTCAAGTTGGGAAAAGTGCCCAAAGCTGGCATTATGTAGGTATTAAACCAAGACAATAGTCTCCGACTTGCTACAAGTGGGATCCCTAAATGCCAATAAGGTCCTCTGACAATTACAGCATGAAGTACACATCATTACGATCCTGGCAGGCTCATGTGACACATCATATTATTTTCAGAATATATGTTTCAAAATCCGGTTTCAAATCCATGGATTTCTTATGTGCTGATAAGTGGGAGAACTTTTGTATTTATGGCAGGTTTCAATGGAGCATGTAAAAGAACAAAGAAATTCAATATTTATATTACTAACTTAATGGATGGCACATGTTCCACGCTGAGAGATTTTTCTTTTACTTACCAAAAAGACTGATCAAATCCATTGAGCAGTTCTATCGGAATAACCATTCATCATTTCTTGGATCATTTCAGAAAAATATGATTCCTTGTAGTGAAAAGCTGTTCATAGATCTTAAAGGAATAGGCTCACCGATCATAGCTAGAAGTGAATCCAGAGCAAAGCAATAATGTGCCCATGTTTATTACAGTAGTAACTTTTGAGGCAGAAATAAAATATAAAATTGATTGATACTCCAGGAAACAGCTCAACTGTGAAGATTGGTTTAATGAAAGCTATCAAAAAATCTAAAGAAAGAAATGACATTGTAACCATGAACAACTGCTGCCTTTTTCAGAAGTTTATGATCTGAATTGGAAATGTTTAAACTTGTAGGTCATTGTATGACAAAATATACTTGTCGCTTTCTGAGGAATGTCACAATATGTAGATAATTTTAACTGATACAAAAGCACATTCTCCATTATTCATGACATTCTTAACTTCTGGCTTTCCCTTTCTAATATTAAAGCTCAAAGTTTAGAAAATAATATTTTAATTCTCATTAAAATTTGCACTCCATTCTCCAATTTGCAAGTAATTAATTGCAATTATTTTAGTTATATGGCTATGAATGTCTTAAAATTCTATTTATTTAGAGATGCAGCACGGAACATCCCAATGAGTCACATCACACAGCAACCCACCTATTTAACACTAGTCTAATCACAGGATAATTTACAATGACCAATTAACCTACAAACTAGTATGTCTTTAGACTATGGGAGAAAACCAGAGCATCAGAGGAAACCCACATCGCCACAGGGAGAACTTGCAAACTTCTTACAGATGGTGACAGAATTGAACTCCAAACTGTGGATTACCTGAGCTGTCATAGCATCAAGCTAACCACTATGCTACAGCGGCACCCTGGTAATGAAAGTAGTAAAAATGTGTGGCATAAAATGAGCCCATTCAGCTCATTGGCAACATAGCTCTTATCAGAAGGCAGGCACATACTCATGCCCTCAGTAGCAACCTCAGGTGGTCAAAAAAAGCTGACTATCTAATTCCATGTCTCAGTCCTGAACTCACATCTGATACATTTGAGATTTTCTTTAAATCTATGAACTCTAACTACTTATTTCTTTGTTGATGGCAATTGGTCTTTCTTATCCATTCTATCTTGGCTCCCCATGATCAAAGCTCACTAAAATCATCCTTAAACCCCACTAACTAAAAAAACAAACAAACTAGCCTTTCCAAGTTTTCCAAAGAGCTAAAATTGCCTCACATTTCCTCTCTACTTCTATCATTACAATTATATTCCTCGTGTTGTCTGACAGAACAGTACATACATCCTGTACCTCATAAAGTGGCCACTGAGTGTTCTAGCTGTAACTCAAATGTTGTATAATTCCAGCATAATCTTTCCATCCTCTTACCACAGCTAATAAATTACCATTATACATTTATCCGTTTTGCATAATAGGATGAGTCAGCACAATAGTTCTGCTGAAGAGGGCTCAGGAAAAGATTTCACTAGTTCAGAATATAGCAAAAAGCTAAAGAGAGCACATATTCATTTGCTGGAACCACAGCATTAAATGTTAAGGAGATGAGAAGAATCAAACATCATTTTGGCAGAAAGCTTTCAGTAATCTCTGGACGTTTACCTTGAAGTCACCTGGTTCTTCGGTATCTGACTATTTGCTTTGTTTCTTTTCCATCTAAAAGATAAAGCTGACCAGCAATTCCCAAGCAGATCTTCCATTCCTCGTTAACTAGATCATGGTTTCACTGGCCCATATCTAAATCCATCTGAATTCTATTCTGCTTAAATGATTTGCAAATCTTTCTAGACCATTGAAGGAGGCAGTTAAGACTATGGGTCTTGAGTCAGATGCATGACAGCAAAGAACGTGAGATTTATTTCCCTGAGAGGCATTAGTAAACTAGATGAGTCTTTTCAAAGGCCATCAGTGGGATTCAGTTTTCTTCATTTAATCAACTGCATTTGAATTCTACAGCCTTTGTGTGTGTATTTGAACCAGGAGAATTTTAAATGAGAAACATAAAAAAGTGTTGAACTAGTCTTGCATTGCTAAACATTGTTGTTTAAAAGGAGAAGGAAATGACATATAGTTTGGCAATTTCTATATCTAGTTTATTAGTCCAGGTTCTGGAAAACATAGAACATAGAACATAGAATAGTACAGCACAGTACATGCCCTTTGGCCCACAATTTTGTGCTGATGCTCAAACCCTGCCTCCCATATAACCCCCCACCTTGAATTCCTCCATATACCTGTCCAGTAGTCTCTTAAATTTCACTAGTGTATCTGCCTTCACAACTGACTCAGGCAGTGCATTCCACGCACCAACCACACTCTGAGTAAAAACTTCCTCTAATATCCCCCCTGAACTTTCCACCCCTTATCTTAAAGCCACATCCTCTTGTATTGAGCAGTGGTGCCCTGGGGAAGAGGCGCTGGCTACCGACTCCATCTATTCCTCTTAATATATTGCATACCTCTATCATGTCTCCCCTCATCCTCCTTCTCTCCAAAGAGGAAAGCCCTAGCTCCCTTAATCTCTGATCATAATCCATATCCACTAAACCAGGCAGCATCTTGGTAAATCTCCTCTGTACCCTTTCGAATGTTTTCACATCCTTCCTACAGTGAGGCGACCTGAACTGGACGCAATACTCCAAGTGTGGCGTAACCAGAGTTTTATAGAGCTGCATCATTACCTCACGACTCTTAAGCTCTATCCCTCAACTGATGAAAGCTGACACCCCATAAGCTTTCTTAACTACCCTTCTACCTGTGAGGCAACTTTCCTCTGATCCTCCACACTACCAGGTATCCTGCCATTTACTTTGTACTCTGCTTTGGAGTTTGTCCTTCCAAAGTGT
Source organism: Mobula hypostoma (assembly GCF_963921235.1). NCBI lineage: Eukaryota > Metazoa > Chordata > Chondrichthyes > Myliobatiformes > Myliobatidae > Mobula > Mobula hypostoma. The sequence goes on along the minus strand of NC_086099.1, from coordinate 32,649,510 downwards.
ACCACTTCACACATCTCCGGGTTGAACTCCATCTGCCACTTCTCAGCCCACTTCTGCATCCTATCAATGTCTCTCTGCAATCTTCGACAATCCTCTACACTATCCACAACACCACCAACCTTTGTGTCATCTTCAAACTTGCCAACCCACCCTTCTACCCCCACATCCAGGTCATTAATAAAAATCACAAAAAGTAGAGGTCCCAGAACCGATCCTTGTGGGACACCACTAGTCACAACTCTCCAATCCCAATGTACTCCCTCCACCATGACCCTCTGCCTTCTGCAGGCAAGCCAATTCTGAATCCACCCCAAACCTCCCTGGATCCCATGCCTTCTGACTTTCTGAATAAGCCTACCATGTGGAACTTTGTCAAATGTCTTACTAAAATCATATAGATCACATCCACTGCACTACCCTCATCTATATGCCTGGTCACCTCCTCAAAGAACTCTATCATTCTTGTTAGACATGATCTGCCCTTCACAAAACCATGCTGACTGTCCCTAATGAGACCATGATTCTCTAAATGCCCATAGATCCTATCTCTAACAATTTTTTCCAACAGCTTTCCCACCACAGACATAAGGCTCACTGGACTATAATTACCCGGACTATCCCCACTAACTTTTTTGAACAAGGGGACAGCATTCGCCTCCCTCCAATCCTCTGGTACCATTCCCATGGACAACGAGAACATAAAGATCCTAGCCAGAGGCTCAGCAATCTCTTCCCTTGTCTTGTGTAGCAGCCTGGGGAATATTCCGTCAGGCCCTGGGGACTTATCCGTCCTAATGTATTTTAACAACTCCAACACCTTCTCTCCCTTAATATCAACATGCTCCAGAACATCAACCCCACTCATATTGTCCTCATCATCATCAAGTTCCCTCTCATTGGTGAATACTGAACAGAAGTATTCATTGAGGACCTTGCTCACTTCTATAGCCTCCAGACACATCTTCCCAACTTTATCTGTAATCGGTCCTACCTTCACTCCTGTCATCCTTTTGTTCTTCACATAATTGAAGAATGCCTTGGGGTTTTCCTTTACCCTACTCGCCAAGGCCTTCTCATGCCCCCTTCTTGCTCTCCTCAGCCCCTTCTTAAGCTCCTTTCTTGCTACCTTATATTCCTCTGATCCTTGCTTCCTAAATCTCATGTATGCTGCTATCTTCCACCTGACTAGATTTTCCACCTCACTTGTCACCCATAGTTCCTTCACCCTACCATTCTTTATCTTCCTCACCGGGACAAATTTATCCCTTACATCCTGCAAGAGATCCCTAAGCATCGACCACATGTTCATAGTACATTTCCCTGCAAAAACATCATCCCAATTCACACCCGCAAGTTCTAGCCTTATAGCCTCTTAATTTGCCCTTCCCCAATTAAAAAATTTCCTGTCCTCTCTGATTCTATCCTTTTCCATGATAATGCTACAGGCCAGGGAGTGGTGGTCACTTTCTCCCAGATGCTCACCCATTGAGAGATCTATGACCTGACCCAGTTCGTTTCCTAATACTACATCTAGTATGGCATTCCCCCTAGTCGGCCTGTCAACATACTGTGACAGGAGTCCATCCTGGACACACTTAGCAGACTCTGCTCCGTCTAAACCCTTGGAACTAATAAGGGGACAATCAATATTAGGGAAGTTAAAGTCACCCATGATAGCAGCCGTGTTATTTTGGCACCTTTCCAAAATCTTCCTCCCAATCTGCTCCTCGGTATCTCTGCTGTTATCAGGGGGCATATAGAATACTCCCAATACAGTAACTGCTCCCTTCCTTTTCCTAACTTCCACCCATACTGCTACATTACCCACCCTTTCTGTAGCTGTAATAGTATCCCTGACCAGTAATGCCACCCCTCCTCCCCTTCCCCCCCCCCCAATCCCTTTTAAAACACTGAAATCCAGGAATATTGAGAATCCATTCCTGCCCTGGTGCCAGCCAAGTCTCTGTAATGGCCACTACATCATAATTCCATGTATGTATCTAAACTCTCAGTTCATCACCTTTATTCCTGATGCTTCTTGCATTGAAGTACACGCACTTTAGCCCTTCTACCTTACTGTCTTTGCACCATTTATTCTGCTTCTCTTTCCTCAAAGCCTCTCTGTATGTTAGATCTGGCTTTACTCCATGCATTTCTTTCACTGCTCTATCGCTCTGGGTCCCATCCCCCTGGCAAATTAGTTTAAACCCTCCCGAACCATGCTAGCAAACTTACCTGCAAGGATATTGCTCCCCCTCGAGTTCAGGTGCAACCCATCCAATCTGTACAGGTCCCACCTTCCCCAGAAGAGATCCCAATGATCCAAAAATCTAAAACCCTGCTCCCTGCACCAACTCCTCAGCCATGCATTCAACTGCCATCTCCTCCAATTCTTACTATCACTGTCACGTAGCACTGGCAGCAATCCTGAGAACGCCACCCTTGAGGTCCTGTTCTTCTGCCTTCTGCCTAGTTCCTGAAACTCACACTTCAGGACCTCATCCCTCTTCCTGCCTATGTCGTAGGTGCCAACATGTATCATGACTTCTGGTTGTTTTCCCTCTCGTACCAGGATGTCGTGCACCCGGTCAGAAACATCCTGGACCTTGGCACCTGGGAGGCAACAAACCATGCGGGTGTCCTTCTCACGTCCACAAAATCTCCTGTCTGCTCCCCTGACTATAGAGTCTCCAATGACGACAGCTCTCCTCTTCTCCGTCCCACCCTTCTGCACCAGAGGGTCAGACTCAGTGCCAGAGGCCCTGCCACCGTGGCTCACACCTGGTCGGTCGTCCCCGCCAACAGTATCCAGGATGGTAAACTTATTATTTGGGGGAATGGCTCCAGGGGTGATTCGCAGTACCTACTCAATTTCGCTTTCCTCCTGAAAAGAGTCCAGTAACTTAGCCACTGTGCCACAGTTCTCTGTATCTCCTTTGAAGAGCTGTAACTGGTAGACAATAGACAATAGACAATAGGTGCAGGAGTAGGCCATTCGGCCCTTCGAGCCAGCACCGCCATTCACTGTGATCATGGCTAATCATCCACTATCAGTGTCCAGTTCCTGCCTTATCCCCATAACCTTTGATTCTACTATCTTTAAGAGCTCTATCCATCTCTTTTTTGAAAGCATCCAGAGACTTGGCCTCCACAGCCTTCTGGGGCAGAGCATTCCATATATCCACCACTCTCTGGGTGAAAAAGTTTTTCCTCAATGGCCTACCCCTAATTCTTAAACTGTGGCCTCTGGTTTTGGACTCACCCATCAGCGGGAACATGCTTCCTGCCTGCAGCGTGTCCAATCCCTTAATAATCTTGTATGTTTCAACAAGATCCCCTCTCAGCCTTCTAAATTCCAGAGTATACAAGCCCAGTCACTCCAATCTTTCGACATATGACAGTCCCGCCATCCCAGGAATTAACCTTGTGAATCTACGCTGCACTCCCTCAATAGCAAGAATGTCCTTCCTCAAATTTGGAGACCAAAACTGCACACAGTACTCCAGGTGTGGTCTCACCAGGGCCCTGTACAGCTGCAAAAGGACCTCTTTGCTCTTATACTCAATTCCCCTTGTTATGAAGGCCAGCATGCCATTAGCTTTTTTCACTGCCTGCTGTACTTGCATACTTGCTTTCAGTGACTGATGTACAAGAACACCTAGATCTCGTTGTGCTTGATTTCATTTAGATAATAATCTGCCTTCCCGTTCTTACCACCAAAGTGGATAACCTCACATTTATCCACATTAAACTGCATCTGCCATGCATCTGCCCACTCACCCAGCCTGTCCACGTCACCCTGCATTCTCATAACATCCCCCTCACATTTCACACTGCCTCCCAGCATTGTGTCATCAGCAAATTTGCTAATGTTACTTTTAATTCCCTCATCTAAATCATTAATATATATTGTAAACAGCTGCGGTCCCAGCACTGAACCATGCGGTACCCCACTGGTCACCGCCTGCCATTCCGAAAGGGACCCGTTAATTACTACTCTTTGTTTTCTGTCAGCCAGCCAATTTTCAATCCATGTCAGTACTCTGTGCCCAATACCATAGGTAGTCAAGTCAAAGTCTGTCCCTAGCCTTTGAGGCCCATCAGGTCGGATCTTATGCCGGTTGTAAATGGTAGAAGAATGCACAGAATGCACTAGTTCTTTTCTCCCATCCACTCAGTACAATCATTGTATTTTTCTTGTTTTTGAGATACTTAAGGCCTAAGACCAAGAAGACCATGGAAATGAAGTGAGTCATTCAATTTCATCGAAGTAGTCAGCAGCTCAAACAGTTTTACATTTTGGCTGGGATAGAGGTGAGGTCTGAGAATGGTGAGGGAGTTGGCAATAAAAAGCTGAAGTCAGGGCTGGAGGAAACTGTAGCTGCCAGAAGGATGAGTCAGCATAATAGCTCTGCTGAAGAGGGCTCAGATCAAAATTTCACTCGTCCAGACTACAGCAAAAAGCTTACGAGAGTACAAACTCAATTGCTGGAATGCAGCATTAAATGTTAAGAATCTGCGAAGAATCAAGCATCTTTCTGGCAGAAAGTTTTCAGCCAAATGGGGAGCGCTGGTTTCATGAACAATTGCTTATATAAAAAAGAATGTGTATCATTTGCTGGTTTTAAATGCATATACTTTAAAATATATTATCAAACTATATGTCACCTCATTGTCCTTTAAATAACAAAGATTTATGCTACCAATTCATATTTTAAGCTAAACAGCATTAATATAAAGTGTTTGTCCATCGTAGATGTCAATGAGGACCTCAACACCATTATTGATGGTGTTGAGACTAGCGCGTGATTTGGATTTAAGTGAGGGAGTGTTGCACAGCGGCAGCCTCACTCTCTCTTCCCAATTCCCGTCTGGATCCAGTGGCAAGACAGAGTTGAGACGGCCGGAGGTGGGACTAGGCACAGTAGATGACCAGGACATCTTCTGTGTCTTGTCCTGCTCTACACGTTCCACGACGTTTGCAGAGACCGCCTTCTTGACCATTGGACCTTCCATTGGTCTTGTCCACTCAATCCGCCATAGCCTGTCTACACATGCTGGGATAGACAACTCCCTACCTCACCGAGGGTTTGAGACCCGTCAGCTACCCTCACCTGGTTAGCCCGCTTGTCGAAGCTGTTGCCCGGGGTGTGGCCACTGTCGCATGAAAACAGCTACAGGGAGCCACAGGTGAGAGCTGAGTGCCAGGTGGGGACCAAAGGTGGACTAACCACCTTGAAAGGGACACGACATGTTCCCCCACCAGAGGTGCTACCTCTCCCTGACACCCCATACACCTCTCATATAAAGTGCAACAAAAATAAGTGACATGTATGGCTGTACTGATGATCACATGAATTGCCAAATCTTCAGAAACTGTTGCTGCTGATCATCCTTTTCATATGCATAAATGTAATTTAACTAGAAACTTTTTTTCTATAATTCTGGAAGTAAGGTTCACTATTGGAGAGTATTCTCATTTACAAATAATCTTTTGTTTTTATGAGAATCTTAGATATGTGAATACCAGATAAACAAGAGTTTACTGCAGTTAGACTTGTTCTTTCTAACATACAAAAGATCTACAGCAGCACCTCTATGAAGACAACCAAGATACCTCTGTTCCACCCAAACCATAAGCAGCATCCACTCAATGTCTGACTGCTGTGCAAACAGCATGAACAGTTGTAATACAATCTTAGCTTCTAGTCCTGCAAGTTCATTATGGTTATGGATATCCAAGCACAATGAAGAATGGCAGCACACTGGCGGTGTATTTTTCAACGGATCTGCTCCATGACCATCTTCTGTGGGTATAGTCTGCCAATATCAGCCTTCTCCCCATAAAATTCTCCCCCTGTTTAGCAGTCTTTTCTCCTCTGCATGGCCTGAGCTCATTTCACTCAAGTGCACTCAAAGCCAATATTTTCCTCCAGGTAGTAGAATGGAGTAGCTGGACTGACCTTAGAGTAGGCTATAAGACTGGCACAACATCATGGGCCAAAGGAGCTGTACGGTGCTGTAGTGCTCTATGTTCTACATGTGACACCCATGACAGGAAACAACTGCCTTATGCACAGACATTTAAGTCACCAATGAAATTGTTTTTGGACCAATATATTGACAATTGAAAATTTTTTACTAAGAATGGAGAAGCTTCTAAAATATTTAGAATTACAGCAACATTCGGAATGAATAGTCCCACAACTAATCTGTAAATAACTCCCAATCCTACTCAATAACATTATGTTTATTGTTCACAGTTCAAGGAGTATGGAGTTCTAAAATGGCAGTAGCATTATCAGCTATACTTATCCTGCTCTTCATTCAGGTGATCAATAATTTACGCATGGAAGCACCTTTATGAGGGAAGCTTCTTTCAGGATCGATAAATGAACACACATTATGGTTGTTTTCTTTTTGTTGTTTAACCATCTCATGTGCTCCGAGAAATGGGAGATGTAGAGACCGGTTTTTACTTCCATAATCTCAGAATAGGGTGCTGGGAACCAGAGGGAGGTGATGGGCAGGCGAGGAGAAGAGAAGAGGTGAGACAGTAACCAGAAAGGGGAATGGAAAAAAAAATGAAGGAGGGATGGGGAGCTAACAGGTTGTAATGTTGTTGCAGGCCTTTGCAGTACATCAGAGAAAAGAAGTACAGCATATGGACATTGAATAATTCTTATAATGTGTGCTTTTACATCCAACTCATTCAAATTACATCAATGGATTGATCTTTGACATAATGTGTCTCTGATGTGGATCCTCATCGCTCCCCTGCTATGCAGTCAGCGCCAAAACCAGAAATAAATTGGTAATAAATTGCTGCAGTAAGATGTCACTGTAAAACACATTGGACCATTTTCCTACACACTCCTACTGAATACTCTAGCCTCTGTGCAGCCAACACAGACAATAACTTGAAATGGTGTTTCTTTGTTCAAAAGATTTGGAATGGGATCTGCCTAGCATTAAATCATATGAAAAACTGGTATTCTTCCTAAAAAACCATAATAATACTTGGAATTGATTGAAGTAGCGTGAATCTTTGATCCATTCAGTAGATTCTAAGTGATCAATGAGCCTTGCAGTAAATCAAAGACAATCAGCAGCAGTCAGACCAATTAGCCTAGGCTATGTTTTCCATTCAGCCTGCCAGGAAAGGAAAATATAATTTGAGTGAAGGATAAAATGAGCAGTCAGTGTACTATAATTCATTTTTCAGCCAGTCATTACAGATTGTTTCCTTCTGAAGTGTTTCTTTTTGTGCAGTAGACTGGTGATTTCCAATGCCTCAGAATCAGACCCTTTGGCACAATGAAATAATTTCAACCAGCCATTTACACAATACTGTATTTATCGTATCTTTACTTTCCCCATATTCTCACTAACCTCCCCTACATACTATCACATGAAGGGCAACTTATAATGTCCAATTACTGACTAACCTGAAAACTCTGCGATGTGGGAGGGAACTGGAGCACCTAGAGCAAACGTGCAAACTCCACACAGACAGAAATCAGGATTGAATGCAGATCTCCAGTACTGTTGTAAACGTTACTTATTTTCCTGACCAGAGTGCTCCAGAGGATGCAGAGCCTTCAGCTGCTCCAACATGCCAGCCTGTTGCTTGGGTCAGTAACACCTTTCTGTCTCCATGCCCTCTGCATTCTGAGCAGTACCTTGTTGATTATTAAAATGAAAAAAAGGTCTCCCAAATCTAAGGCAGTGTGCAATATAATATCCCTTTCCTGCTATCTTCTCTACACCAGAGCATTATCCCTACCGATCCATTTAGTTACCATCTCTACAACTCGACCTCAATCTATCTCTGTTGACCACCATCTGTACCTCCCCCAATGTTGTCAACTCTCTCTGCCACCATCTCTATCCTGGAGCCACCACTACGTTCCAAGGATAGAAGTGGTGGCCAGAAGCAGCAAGAGTAGCTGGGTGGTTAAAAATGTTGGTGAAGGAGATGATCAGAGGGTAGATATGCTGATTTTGAGAGAACTAGAATGATGATCATGAAGTATAGATGGGTGCAA